>NC_135152.1:2156502-2459533 GCF_050948215.1 Halictus rubicundus
ATGAGATAAAACGCGAAGCCGCAGGTTGCCGCAGTATAATTTTGGATTTATTATTTACTTAGACATCTACAAACGTGTTTTTAGCATGCGCACGTTGGCACACGTTGGCGCAAGAGAGATATCACTTTTTAAACTTCATTAACGTTGCTCTTTTCCACGTTTAATGGCATTACATGTAAAACTACTCGAAGAAATTAAAAATAAATAGTTTCCACGATTGTTTCCGAGTCTTAGTACTCGAAGTAAGCCAGAAAAAAAAAATATTTTTCGTATTTCTATTTTTACAGGCGCATACGGTTTCTTCAAACATGCGCTTGAGTTCATTCTGAAACCTAGGTATGCTTAGCATGGCCGAATTTAATTCATTTTTATGGAATTGCCGAATTTGATTCATCCTTGAAACGTTTTGATTTAATCCCCTACTAGTAAAAAATATAACAAATTTCATTTTATAAGACACTTGAAAATATGGAGTTTTAGCCGCTCTCAGACCACTGTGCGGCGGAGTAAGGGTACCGACTTTTATAGCCAATTCGCCTGTGAAATTCCGCAATCGTTGGGCCTTCGGTCAAAATATACCTGCAGCCTTTTTAAACTGTGAATCCTCGAAGCTGGAGTTTCCCTCGTCGTTTATGGTAGCTCTGAAAAGAGCTGATTTTGAAAGAAGAGCTGTCCGCAAAGATTATTCTACATAATTCTGGCAATAATGATACTCAAGGATAAAATGAGAAAAACATAAATGTTCTTTGCACCAAGAACATTTAAGTACAACTACATTTGAGCAATGGAAACACGTTAGACCATCTAATTTTGTAAAGCAGACCTCTACGGGATTTTCAAATTCTCCTGGCCGCTCTTCTATATATCCACTGCGGAACCAAGCATATTGAAACAGCCGTTTATAACGCGCAGCTGATAATTGGTTGTGGATTAATGAGTGTAGTTTAATAATATTATCTCTTGCGTGTAGATTGATATCAATATTTAATAATATTGCAAGATCGGAAGATCGGCCCTCTGGCAGGGCGTTACGTATGATCTCGTCGTTATATCCATTCCATGAATCAAGAAGTAAAACAGAATTTTCTGGAGCAGATGGGAGAAATACTTCAGTCAACCACGTTCTAAATAATTCTTTCGTTAGTTTACCCGATGTGGAAGCTTCAATGTGGACATTAGCTGCCGTGAACACACTTCTTCGTACACGAGGTCCTAACTGCCCTTTGACTTCTTTCAAAACAATATACAATGGCGATAGCCGTTGATTCATAAGCACTTACATAGAACGGTCAGTTCGGACAAAAGGTTGACTTCTCTCTTCAAATAAATTTGTTTACGAACGAAATACTGCGAAATTCTTAGATAAATCTAATGAACACTTGTGCAAAGTATTCTACATTAATATTGATTGTTTGTAGGGAGGGACATCGTTCAATTTCTTCGAGATAGAAATAACGTCTGTGCGTCTAGTAGTGTTGGTGTCCAAAATTCAATTTATGAATATGTGGCTCAGACATGTAATTTTGAAAATTTTGATAGACGTCAGAAGATTTTGTTAGAAAAATAATTAAACAATTTTCTATCAATTTAGTAAAAAAAATGGAAGAACAACGAACGCGATGTTGATAGATTTCTTTTAAAATGGCCCGATTGGTTTGAACAACCACTGTTTGAATTTGAAGGACGCAGTGAAGATGGACGACCAAAAAAAGGGTTTTCTGAGGCAAGTGACATGATAAATCGCAGGCAAATAGAAAGCCTGTTGACGCAGTACACCCCGGAAGAGTTGGAGTACATAGCACGAGTTGCACACAGAGCATCGGGGAATGAATTTATATGCATGGTATTATATATTGGTAACTGTACACAAAGTGCTCATACAAGGTGCTGATGTGGTAGAAAGCTATTATCCATCGGAAATCTTTCAGAAGATACCCAGGAAGCAACGCATAAGGAATTACGATCATTTCGCGAGTACCACACTCGGAAAATTTCTCGACGGGCCACCAACCAAGATCTCAGTGACCCAAAAGAAGCCATCTGAGGATGTTTTAAACATTTCGGATAATCTGGCAGAACAATGTTTCCAACAAAAGTTAATCGATACTCAGTTATCTATGAATCCCAATAGAAAAAATTTTTTTGATAAAAAATTATGGTCATCTTAATTTTTTAAGTAAATATAAAACTAAGTATTTTTTATTACATATTGTTGTAGCTGATGTTAAGACGAATCTTTTATTTATTGTTAACAAATATAGTAATAATTGGTGTTCAAATTTCAAAATTACAAAAGGTTATTTATATATAACCAAGTTACGTTCAAAGCTTGGCTTTGTAGTTTTTAGTAAGTTATTAAAACATTTGTCTTGTAATGTTCATGAAAATTTTCATAAAAACGATTTAAAAAATATTTATATAATAATTACTGTTCAAAGCAATGTAGTTAATTAATAATAGGAACAAAATGATGTCATCCTATAACAATAACAATACAGTTCTGAACAATAATTTATTCGCGTATACGTTACATTTATAAAGTACATATTAATATTTGGCTGTTTACAACATTTCGAATTTTGCAGTTAAACATATTCTGTATTGTACGTACAGTTTCATTCATTTGTTATTTATACCCAACATAAAGTTTAACTAATCATAACCGAAATTAGTATTTGAAATCGTTAAAGCGTTTTAGAAAACAATATTCTATTGTATTCGCGAGACTGCAGTGACTATATATATAGCTATTTTTAATTTTAATTCCTACCACTAACGACGCTGTCAGCAGATTTTAGTTCCAGTTGGTAATACAGGATGTGACACGAAAATGGTAATGGGGTTACGTGACCCCAAAAACGTTGGACACGAAAATGCATTGGATGATAGGTCTATCCTTATACCTCGTCTGTGGCTGTACGTTCTAATCCTGGTTAAAAAAATAATGTGTGTTCAATTTATGCTAAAAGACTGACCGGTTCTGTTCCAGGAAAGACTGACCGGTTCTGTGTCATGCTAAAAGACTGACCGGTTCTGTTCCAGGAAAGACTGGCCAGTTCTGTGCCATGCTAAGGCTGAGCAGATGTCAGCACTATATCGGGAACGCCGAAAACCCGGGCGTGAGCACTCTCATTCCTCTCTGGTATATATATATATCAGTGTTTCTAGAAGACTGTTAGAAAGCAGTTAGTAAGAGCAAACTGGAGCAAACAGACAGTATACACTTATTTTTGCTCGTCGCTTCACCATAGCGTGGTACACAATAATTCATTGTTGTGTTGTATCGTTTTTCTCCGTTACAAAAACGAATGAATGTTAATAAATATATGGGCAGAGAAAGTAAACACCCGTAAAAAGAAAACGACGTTCATGATGTCTATCAATAGAAAGTAACAATTACTTTTCTTTTTTGACAATATTCATAAGCATGACAAAATATTCGAAAGAAAAAAATTTGAGATCGGTCGGAGACGTCCGAGTATAGTAAATGAAAGAAAGATATCAGGAGTACATATAGATCGTCTCGGGACTCGGGACCACTCACATTTCAGGTTTTGTTCATACTTCCGAACAATCCGAACATCTATAATCGAAAGATTTTACTGATTCATGAAAAAACAAAGATTGAACCCAAGATTCGGTTGTTTGGTAAACACATATATGTATATAAACGACAAATACCTTGCCTCCCTGGCACGGTGCACGGGACACGGGTTACGCTTGTTTATGTATATTTTATTAAACGGTAAATTGTTGTGTTCGGTAACATGTATTCGGTAGACGAGTTTAAGAGGATTCGAAGTTCAAGCTTCAGATGTCGTAACAAATAAAGTTGTCTGTTATTTCTGGCATTAATATTACATTAATTAGTGTCACTATTTCGAAATACAAATCTTAAGAAGAATGGTTTGCGACGTAACCTAACCTTTCTGAAACACAACGCGTACCTAACCTATTTAATACAGAATGTATATCGGATATGTGCCACCACGTGGCGCTGCGAATCATCATGCGATCAAACATATTTAATCGTTATCCAAGAAGTATTCGAATAAAACGGTAAAAATTTCTTTTGGAAATACATTATTTTGTAAAAAGGAAACATGTTTAGCCAAGAAAATCAATGCTTATTTACATGGAACACTGTTTCGAACGATAAGAAAAATTGTATTAGGAATGGCGCCAAGGTGTCGCCATTTTCATGAAACTTTACCAAGACGGTAAATCGAGAAGGCTGTGGGGAGGAAGAATTCCTGAAAGAGCGTGTGCGTGTCGGAAAACTAGAGGAAAAATCACGAAAAAGAGAGAATAATGAACTGGCCGTAAGTATATCATCCTTCCACGCTATTTTTCGTCGGTTTGATTCGTTTCAAGCACAAAACACGGGGCCTATGGCATGGGACTTCCGTTTAATGAACAGGAACAGGAAGTTCCTCGCAATCTGAAATGGCAAAATAAAAACATCCTGTACCGAGGAAAATTTCGAAAAATACACACGCTGCATTTCCGAGCGGATAGGCAAAAGCGAATAGATTGTGTCGATACCGATGAATTCGATTCGAATTTTAAATTTTTCCGACCTACTTTCGATTTCGGTGACTCAAGGTCGAGCAACACCAGCGGAATTGCTCAGAGTGAAAAATGGAATGGTCACAGCTAGCCCCATTTACTTTGAAAAAAGCCCAATCGATAACAATTGTTATGGATCATTTGATTTTAGTGTGCACCAAAAAGAACGGGACTAAGTTCAATACACGAAAATGCAAGCTGAAAGTATTTGCACTAATGATATTGAGGGTCTGGATACGGATACCCTTATTCCTGTACGTAGATACATTGTAATATGCCTTATTGTTTGTTACTTTGAAGGGATGTTGTCTGAACTAATCATATTTCTCAGGTCGAAATCCTCGATGTATCTCATCGTGTGAGATCTCAAGATGCCATATCAATAGTAGAACTGGGAAAGCAACTGCTTTTTAGCGCAAAGTATGGAGACACCGATACGGTTCGTGACCTTATGTGTAGAGGGGCACCCTTCACTACAGACTGGGTATATATACTTATATATATAAAAAATTTATACATATATATATCGTGTACAGTATCATAATTGTACTATCTGCATTGTTCTGTGTTAGCTGGGTACCAGCGCGTTGCACTTTGCTGCGCAGAATAATCATACAGACACAGCAGAAGTTTTGCTAAGAGCAGGAATTTCAAGGGATGCGAGAACAAAAGTAGACAGAACACCTTTGCATATGGCAGCATACGAAGGTCATCACCAGATGGCACAATTGCTTCTTAATTATGGCGCGGATGTTGATAGTAGAGATATGGTAATAAAAATAAGAATTAGATAACTGATACCGGTTTACAATACGCATAACGAAAAGAATGTTTCCAGTTGAAAATGACTCCTTTGCATTGGGCAGTCGAGAGGGAACACATAGAAGTAATGCACGTTTTATTAGAACATGGAGCAGATGCGAACGCCACTAGCAAATTTGATAAAACTCCTATTAGTCTTGCGTTGGAACACGACAGATTAGATTTGGTAGATATACTGCAACAAGAAAGAGAGATTGTTGGCGTTAGAGCTCACCAACAAAATCAAGCAAATACGGCGGAACTGGAAGTAGCAACCCATAATTTAATACAATTAGAATCGGAAAGAGACGAAGAACAACAGAAATTTGAACTATTACAACAAGAGTCTCAGCCTAGGAGAAAGATTACTCATGGTATTTTACTTGATTTTTAAAACTGTTTTTTAAAATATTTACATTTACGAAAGATTATTTATGTTTGTTAAACGTTTTGTCTAAGTCGGGAAGAAACAGCGCATGCTTTTTCAACAAATTCACGTTGGACCAAACACTGATGATGACCAAGATAAAGAAATTGAAGATGCGGATGAAATGACTAATGCGAATAATCCAAACAATATTAGGAAACGTAAAGATGTTCCAGCTGTCGGGGGCCTGAACAAACAATTTAGGCTACTAGAAGCTCATGGAATCACAATGATACCTGTGGATAACAATTCTTCTATCGTGGAAAATGCAATGGAAAGTGGAAGAACGGTCGTTTTGACTGGTACGAAGTATTTCAAAGTCGCGTAATTCAATTAATTTCATTGTTATTAATACCGACGATACGTTTGTTTACAGAAGCTGGAAAACTCGCTCTGAATCTAACAAGAAACTCTTCGATAGGAGTGAAACGGCTTCAAGTAGCTGGAAAAAAAGGAACTTCGAGAAAAGTGATAGCAATCAGAGCAGATCAAATATTGAATCACACTACACCTACTCTTACCTCTAGAGGACCGAATATATTGAAGAGGTCTTCTGTAGACAATAAGGCTGGAAAAATATTCATTTCATCGATTTCTAACACTACACCCGTATCGACGCTTACACAGGCGAAAAATATCATATCATCGCCAGAGGTACGTAGATGATATTTATTTATTCGTTATTTCAACAAGAACATTATTATTGTTACTATACTATACTTACTTAGTATAATTCATTTTTGCATTCTGTGGTTTCGACAGAACAAAATTGTTGGCGCTCCAACAAAGATCACAGAGCCAATAATTTTACAATTGGACGACGACATCGAGGAAATTATCGAAGATGATAATACAGATACAAACGAACCGGTAATGGATATTGCCCTTTTAAATAGGCAATTAGCCGAAGCACGAAGACAAGCAGCCGAATATCGTAAACGGCTTCAAAAAAAAGAGGAAGAGGCAGAAATTTATAAGCAACAACTAAAAAACATTACTGCGCAAAGGGCAGCCAAGTGATTTTGATCATTATACATTTTTAGGATTAAACCTCGTCTTACGAGGAGCCCTGCTTTTTCTACAATAGAACATTTTACATGTATGTATACAATTCTCAATCTCGTCGATTATTGAGGAGTTCGATTGGAAATTGCATCTCCACACATTAAGCTTTTTTTTCTTCAATCTCTTATTGCAAAGCTCTATGATAGTACTTACGCGCGCGCTTTTCATTACTAACCGCTCGTTTCCTTAATTTTCCTTTTCTTTTCTTTTTTGTAAAGAGCATCTTGGAGAATATGAAATTTCCATTCATGGGGCGTGATTCTATAATATTTAACATATATGTGCATGCATGCTTTTTGAAAGCTGCATAGAATATATATAATTATTAAGTCTGACTTATACGAAAACAGAACGGTTTTTTTAAAGGTATAAATATATATATAAACACAACAACGTGCTTAATTTGCTTTCCACATAATGTCTCGCATAAAGTTGCAATGGAATTTCTTTGTGTACGTGGTATCGTTAATTTTTAATCGGTTCAAATAAAATTTCCAGCTCCAAATAGATTGGACGTTAATACATAGACATATTGTACGATTTTAATGTTTATCATTTAGATATTTTTGTTCATCATAAATTACTATTAACCATTAGTAATTATTAACACTGTATACAAATTATCGTACTGGACACGTGTTACAATACCTTGATGCAAAACAAGAAAAACAGAAAGAGAAAAGAAAACAATATAAAAAAGTAAGCGATAGGTATAGAAGGATACATATTTTTAAATTGTATATGATCTATTTTGTACATAGTAAATTTTTATATACATTGTAAGGTTGCATAACGGGGAAAAAGTGATTATGCAGTGTCGATAAACAACTAGAATTACATTAAAAGAAATAAAACTAAATAGATAGAGAATTTCTATAAAAGTTTTCAAATTTTATGGTCGGAAAGCTTAAAATAATACATGTTTCCTAACTGTTTATATTTTGTAGTAGGAGAAACGTTAATGAAATTTGGCGATGAAAAAGTTTATCGTGAATTGTGAGAATTCAAGAGTTGTAAAATATTGTTCACAATGCAATAATTTTTCCATTGAGTCGGCGGAAAAAGAAATATTTTTTTATAAATAGAACGTATCCGGAAAGCGAAATGTGGAAAGCAAATGATCGGATCGAGTAGAATAAGCCTTGCAGCAGTGTAAAATAAAATTCATTTAGAAAGATATGTAGATTCACGCATTATTTGGATACTGTTATCACACTTTGTGTAGTTTCGTACAAACAAGGTGATTTCATTCCAAGTAAATACATCTCTTTAAGGATTCTGGTGCGCCAAACGCATAAGCTCATTCGAAATGTGTTGTGAAAGAGAATGATCGGCGGAGTCTCTTTGTTTTATCTAATGGCATGTACGGTGCTATGTATTCAAACAAACTCTCCATATTCGAATTTTTAGCTTAAGGATACACATAACGAGAATTATGTATGTACAGCAAACAAAATCAAAGAAAAAGAAAGTAGTTTACTCAGGTAAAAAATGATACGTATAGTGTATAAAGTATGAGAGGGAATTGAACAGTATCGAACATCATCAAACGCAACCAATAACATAATGTTAAGTCCTTTTCTAGTAATATACCTTGTAAATAAAAACATTTATACATATACCGATAGAACTTGTTGGGATGCAAAGTTCGAAAACTTTCATTCGAAAATAAACATTTTATATTTCACGAATCATTTGTATAATATTATTACACCGTTTAGTCATAGACAATACTTTTCGAATATTATACGACGTTACTCTCTCATTCGGACTCCTTTAGTTATCCGAACACTTCTATAATACAATAAGAAAAACATATTTGATATGCAAGACTGTTGTGGAAAATTAAAGAAAATTTTATGAAATTACCTAGTTAAAAAAGGCGAAGTATGTATTACTCATTTCCTATAAATATACATACAATAATGCTAATTGTTAGTACGTATATTTATATTCTTTCTTCGAGTTATTAAGAAACGTTGGCATATGATAAAAATAAGTGGTTTGTTAGATGAAAACTCGATTTCTCCTTAGGAGTGTGGTTCCAGTCCCAATCCCAGCCCAAGTATGTATAATACCTACATACATACAAATGTATCACATATTGCATGTACGTAATTTGTGTCGGCTTCGGACGATTCAATTATGTACATGTAACATCTGATTAACATTCGTAAATTAATAAGAATATGCTAACAACCAAAAAGGATTGTAATAATTGAAATATACAAGTAAGCCAATTTTGGCATTTAGCAAAGCAAAAGCGAGATCGATAACCTCGGTGAAAATGTATCCTGCGTTATCGATTTGAAAGTAAACAACACGCGGTGCGGCAGCACAGTCTCTGTCTCGTGAAAACTTTCATATTTTAAAAAGTTTGCTTATCGATCGGTTCTATGGATTTCCGGTTTGTTTTCTCCTAAATGTGAACGAGTTATCGTGTTGAAAATAATGGCTAATTGAACGCTTTGGAAGGAAGCGAACAATCCGAAGAACACTGCAAACTCTGCCGCGTTGTGGAGGACACAATAGTGTCGACAAGGAGTCTCTATGCTCCATATATGTACTTGTCTAGATATACATGGTATAGAGTATAGAGGTTTGCTCGAGTTTCTTACTGCTACGATCGATTGCAACAGTCGCACAATCTCGGCCTGCCGCGATACGTCGTCGTATTTAACGCGTTTGATGTACAGCGGCACGGTGTAAAATAGATGGCTTTTCGTGCTCGACTGTGTCCTACGCTCTACACTCTACAGTAGTCTTACGATAGGTCTAACAGTGGAAAAATCGGAACGAAGCGTGCTATGCGCTGCATGCTGCACGTTTCCACACACGGTCCAATAATCCACGTTAACGTTTTTCTTGGTACTGATTCGTAAGAACCGCGAGTGTCCCCGGGGATGGTAGGTTCGCCAAGCAGAATTTGTATTCGTATACTCTTTAGCTGGGTCTGATCGATCGAATCGTTGCCTCTGCTATTTCAAGTTCCACGGAACTACGCAGAACTAAGTCATTGAGCGAGAGCGTCGCTCAGGGGAGCCTTGAAAGTCTTGAAACGTGCGCTCTCGGCTCTCGGCTCTCGACAACGTTCAGTCATGAACTTTTCGCGCTCTTTCGATACAATCGAAATTGAAAGGTACATAGATCGAACAGACTTTATGGATCGTTCGTTGGTATTATTGAAACGGTTCCCCGGCGCGGCGCGGCGCGCCACGGCGCAACGGCGGGTATTTCAAGCCAGATCAAACTTCAAATGAAAGTATTTTCATGGGTAGACACCGCGATATCAATTCTGATAAAACAAGTAAAACAAAGAGGAACTTACTCGTTCACTCTTACACTATAGAATCAAGCTGAGCATCGAGAAACAGGCACTTTAAAACAGAACATTGCAAGCGATACGCGAATTTAATTTCAAATAAATTTTCTATGGAATTTTCTATGAAAGGTAATACTTTCTGGTTCAGAATCGAACACGTGCAGTTGTAAATTATTTTGTAATACAATGGAAAACAGACTGAATGAGATAACCGTCAATAGAATATGATGCTGTTGAACATATATGCATATATATTGTATATACACGATACATTGACATTTACCAGGAGTTAATAGAAAAGTATTTAAATGTAATTATATTTAACGAAATGATCATTCGACAGTTTTTGTACAAGTTCAAAAATCATTCTAATACAAAAAGAACTATTTGCTTCGTAAAATCAATGAACATATTATAGTTACTATCGACGTGCCATCAATTAACAAGTTACATCCGATTCCGAAGAATCGTTTTAGAATAATTTTACGGACGCAATCGTACAATGAACGAAAGCATGGGTTGGGGGAGTTTTAAATGTTCGTAAATAGGAAGGGAAAAATGTGGCTTTCATAAATACAGGTTAAAGCATCGTAGTTGTAGTTTGTAGGTAATTCGGTCCAGGAACGGTGTTGGGCTCGAGGTTGAGAACCCCCTAAATGTTTCGTAGCCCGGACCCGAAGGCGATGTCCAGTGCGCCGCGGTGCAAGGAAGGGGGACGATTTTCGTTGTTGTTGTGGTTGCGCGGAGGTGATTATTTTTCCGGTTACAGCCAGTGATTTGAGAGCAACGACGATTCTCGCCGACGGAACGGCGAGGTGCGAGTAACGTGTCCAGGGAACGCGATACCCCGCGATTACGTGCATCGGTTATTATTGCGAGCGAAGGTGCGTGCGTGCGCGCGCGTTCTCCGCGCGTGCATACACGACACTACACGACAGGACACGACACATCGCGCGCACACTCATGCACATGACATGCACGCACACGCACACGCATACGCGTCATTGTCGTCGTTGCGTCGTTGCGTTGTCGTCGTGGTTGTATGTTGTACTCGAGAGGCGCAACGATCTCTGCTTGGCTCTGTGTATCGGTGTGTTTGCGGTCGAGCACCGTGATATGTGGAAAAGTGCGAAGTGAACTAGAAGGAGAGAGTGAGAAACCCCGTTCGTTTTCTTGAATCGTAGAACACAATACAGACAACAAAGTGTGGAAGTTGCGAGAACGAGAATAAAAACAAGGTTTGCGCGCGGTCCACGGGTTTGTTTGCCTCGCTTCTCGTTTTCCCAATTGCTCCGTTTCGTTTTTTCAATCTGGTGTTTCTGTGACGCAAAAGCGCGCGTGTGCTAGTTTGTGTCCGCCATCCGTTTGTGGTTTCTCGATGCGGGTGTGAGCCGTGAGCCGTGAGCCGTGAGCGCCAGGTAGAGGTAGTAAGAGAGAGAGAGAGAGAGAGAGAGAGAGAGAGAGAGAGAGAGAGAGCGAGAGCGAGAGAGAGTGCGAGAGAACGAGAGAGGAATATCGGACGAAAGGTACTCATGACTGGTGACTGGTGACTGGTGAGTGAAGCGACGAGAAGCGGGAAGCGGCGTTTGGAACGTTCGTTAAAGGCCGGCGTTTCGTTAGTTTCGAGTCGTGTTTCAACGTTTTTATCGATTGCAAAGGGGCCCCGCGACCGCTCGGTCTCGGCACTCTCGACCAGCGGAGACGATTTCACGAAAATGCGATACGAGTTGTTAGGCCGCCTAGCGTAGTGTATCGCCTAGCGGCGACGGGCCCAGAGAGAAGCGGCGGAAAAATGGCGTCCGATAACGAAGCCTCTTGCGCGAGTGACCCAAATTTCGCTGTGATCTGCTCGTTTCTCGAGTGCTTTGGCAAGTCCTGCGGCATCATTTATCCGGATATCGCGCGCCTTCAAGAGATGCTCGAGAACACGCAGGATGGTGAGTAAACTCGAGTCTGCATACGTGTATGCGTAGAAATGAGCGCGAGAGAGCGAGAGAGGATGACTGACCCGCCCCCGCGAGGCCAAAAGTCTCGCTTCGCGTGTGATATTACCGTTTTTCTATCTACCTTCCTTTTGAAACCCTATTCTTCTTATTCGTCGTTTATTCCGGTACTTCGAAACTCGGCCAGCTTTTTGAACCATACGCGGTATCATTCGGAACCTGTATCAACGGGGTAAACACGCTACTCGTTACTATGTTTTTATCCCTTTTTCTTTCCAGCGGAATTCTACTCGTCATTTCTTACCAATTTCTCTCTCGTCCTTTGTTCCTCTGTATTCTTTGTCGTTAGCGATTCAACTAATCCTAATGAATTAACCGTGTAGAACTATTGCGAGCTGTTACGATTCATCGATATGTTTCAATAATATTATTGACAGGCGGGTTCGATTTACTCTCACTCCTCTGTTGTTATTTTCTCCCGTGCTGCCACCTCCCTTGTTGTCAATGTCGGTTACACGTGATTGCCAGTTATGAATCGCGTGGCGGTCCTTCGAATATTGTATGTACACATACATTACTACGGCATACGGCATACGGTAACAAAAATATTTTGTTTATTTCCTACTGCCGCGTGTTTCTTCTTTTCTATCGAGAACACTATTTCATTCGAAATTCTGAATCAACCATTATTTTTCATTGGAATAGTTTACTGAAAATTTTCATTGTTGCGATATAGTTTCATAATTCGGACCATTTTTTGTTTAATCGTCGAACCTAGGGAATTAAGACAGAAAGTTTTTGACAGGAGCATACGAAAATATCGAATGCATTTTTAACCGTGAACTTAGTTTTAATCAATAAGGTCTTTTCTTCTCTTCTCTATTCTTCGAGATTAATATCCTTTGCCATTATTTATTCAATAACCTAAATATACTTTTCTTCTTTGCTTATTAGACAACTATTGATATTCCGAATCAGTTTAAAAGGAATTGTTTAAAAATATCTATATGTAATGTTTTTCTTTTTTAAATAGGGCAATAGAAATATTTAGTAATAAATTTATTAACTAAATGTATACGAATAAAAGTTAATGTTCAGTACATTGGGATATGTGTCCGTTTCGATTACAATTGATTGTTCTTGTTGTAGTACCACAACAATTGATAGACCTGCACATCAAATTGTTGCGTAAAACACGTAAAACTGTGTCACCGGAAAAATGGGAACGAGCGCTGGTCAAGTTCTGCCACACGTATTCTAATCAGGATGGATGGGAGCTCGAACGTTTTGGCTATAAAAAGGCTCGCATCGCGGTCAAACTACGCCTACTCAAAGTATAAAGAAAATTAATCAAGCATATTCGATACAAATAAGAATAAATAACGATTGATTTTGTATTTGCGAAATTTCTGTTAAAAATTACACAGTTTCATCCGCTGTACACAAAAAGTCTTTGTCATTGCAGGTTCTGTTGGAAACGCAATTCGACTTGAATCAAAAGTTTAAAAACGAGGTGAATAAATTGGCAGCTAACGAATTACGCGTGGAACCGTTGGGCAGAGATAAATCTGGTTTGGCGTATTGGTGTCAGCTCGACGAAGAGTGCAATATAAGAGTATATAGGGAAGATTTAGATGATGAAAATTGGGAGCTTATAGCTAAGTAAGTTTTTGACTTGCGTGTATTTTGTACTTTGGAACAGCTTTCAAACATATTTCAGAGTAGTTGCTTAGTTAATGTTTTGTTAATACCAGGGATCGAGAAAGCGTTGTCAACCTTATAAACACCTTGTCGAATGGCGAGATTGCAGCTATTCCGATCAACGAAGATAGCAATAGTTTAGAAATTTCTGAGAAACCTATCATCGATACGGGGCAAGTAACAACGTCCCCGAGTTTGGAAGATGAGACCGTACAAGGAAGTGGTGTTCGGGTCGAAGGTTCGGACGAAAAGGAATTAGGAAAGGATCTATCTAGAGCTGGATATTGCGAAGACGAAAGACAACAAGGTAATGCCAACGGAGTCGATCGCGTCGAGGAAGAAATAGAGGCTGAAGACGAGGTAACAAACGACGAAAGTTCTAAACAAAATACGGAGGAAGACGATTCTCGGGAAATAATAGAAAATGAAGTAGTGGAATCGAATAATGTTGCCACACCTTCCTCGATATCGGCGACTTCTTTAAAAGTTGTTAACGGCAAAGTCGATACGATATCGGGGAAAGAATCGACCGCGTCTCAAGAAAGGGAAACGAACATACCTCAAGGAACTGCGATTACTGCGATTACTACGGTTTTTAATATATCGAATACTAATTCTAATGCTAATGCTGATGCTAATGCTAAACCTAATGCTAATACTAAGTCCGAAGAACATGCGACGACGGTATGCAGTTCGAAAGTTAATACGGAAGAATTATTGCCACTTAAATCGATTGAAACACCTGTTATCACGTCTCCCCTCAAACTGGTAAACATGGCTGAAACGAAAGAACCGCACGAAGAGAAGCTGGCTATTGGGGTAGCGCTAGCGAGCACAGGTTTCAATGCGAAGAAACACGAAGATTTAATGGAACAAATCGTGAAACCGGTGGACAAGTTGCCCGGTAAAAATATTCTCTCGTTTCCATCGATGGATATGCCAACGGCGCATAGTAAACTATCGGTAAAACCGATCGATCAGCTGGCTGCGAACCTCGTGAGGATACAATCGGAGAAGCTCGAAAAGCCAAGCGGCGCAAAATCTTTGGAAAAGATAGCCGAGAATTTGGCAAGATCGGGTAGCATTGTAGGAGGAAACACGGCGAACGGAGACGCCGACAGGTTACCGCAAGATTTCTGTGCAAGAAGTCAAACTGAGAAATCTAACGCGCTCAGAGGGCACAGAGGTATGGACTTGTCTACGTCGCCCAGAGGCTGGGAAGGTGCTAACGAACAAAATAGGCCAATGGATTTCTCCGGAATAGATTTATCTAGTCGAAAATTTCATAAAGGTATGGATTTACCTTCCCCCGGGTATAGGATGCAGGATTTTCAGCACAGAGAGATGGACCTTAGTACGAAAAAGTTGAATAAACCAGAAGTTACGAATTCACCGTATGATGCTCGAACCGTGATGATGCGTAATCACGCGATGGTGGCAGACTTGAGTAAACGACAAATGTCGTTTCCTGCTTATGAAATGGCCTCTACGCCGTATCACAACACCGCCAGACTGCCAACCAAGGAAGACCACAGATTACCTAACTATACGATACTTCCGGATCCGAACAAGATAACGTCGTTGAGGATGAACGCGGCACCGGTGAAGCGTCCGATAGAAGGAGGGGACGATATACAACAGGACGTGCTAAAGAGATTAAGAACCGATGTGATACCGATCAGAGGATCTATGGATAAAATACCGTTGATCGGTAGAAATTGGAGAGACGAGGTCGGCGAAGCGATCGAAGAACCGATGATGATGATCCAAGGTGAAGGATCTGGCAGCGATTGCGACGCTGTTAATCCCGGGATCGGCGAAGCGGTCGAAGAACCGATAATTTTTTTTTACGGCGAAGGATCTGGGGAAGAATGCCAGACGGGTAACCCTGGCGAGGACGCGTCGACCCCGGCTGACAATAAGAATATACAAAGCAACGAATCAAAAAACGAAGCCGACTCTTCGGCTACCTCGGCTGCCTCGTCTGCCTCGTCTCTGTCAGCGAATAATAAAACACTATCCGATGACAGGCTTCTAAATGAAATAGCAACCGGTAGTTCGCTGGTAACGACGAACAAACCTTCGATCAAGTTGAACAGAAACTTTCCTCAGTCGTTTTCCAGCATCTCTAATGTAAAGACCAATTGTCAAGTTGTAGGTTCTTCGCAAGAAAAGCCAAAGTTCAAGCCAACGTTGGGTATTCAGATAATACCGAAGAACAGCAACAGTTCTGCGAAGAGGATATCGCGATGGGACGTCGGAAAGCCAGGGGAGAAAACAGAGTGCGACAGTAGTATCATATCAAATGAACAAGACATATCATCGAAGAAAGACGAAGCCGAAACCGAAGCCGAATGCGAGGATTCTAGTAGCGGGAAACAACGCGTCAACGTCAAAGTAGACGGGAACTCTGTAAATATCAAGAATGCGAAATTACAGGAGAGCAACGTGGAAGCGAAACGGGATTTGGAAGAAGAAACCGGAGAAAATTCTACCGAACAGAAACAACATTCGACTCGCCAAGATGCTACCGCGATGCAATGCGATTCGTCTATATCCTTATGTCAAGCGGATACATCGGAAGCGACACCTTCGACACTTTCGACGTACTCGATAAACGATAAACTTTCGCCAGAGGCGGCGGATGCCTCTCCCACGGAAAAGGTAGACAATGAATGTAAACCCTCTACGTCGCCGCCAAGATTTTTTTTTGGGCCTAATTGTATATCGTACACTTCGAGAGCGGAAGCATTCGAATCGCAATCCGATCATACAGTTTCGACAACTATACAATCGAAATCGGACACGTTGCAGTACGAGTGTGTCTCTTCATCGAAACCTATTGAAGATGTCGTGATCACTTCCTACAAATCGGACGACTTTGATCTGACGCAAACCAACAATAATTCTTTGAAGGTCAAATCGTATACATCCGAATCGGACAATGAACTGTGCGAGGATGACGATAAAAGCAGGATAGAATTGACCGGAGGATCAACCGATGCATGGGAGCAATCAGTTTCTTCGAAGTATTCCGTAAAAGAAGAATACCGCACGGTGAACTTGTCCGAACCCAAGCACGAGCACGAGTCCGAGCCCGAGCCACAAATTAAGCCCGAGCCACAAATCGAGTCTGAATCAAAGTCAAAACCCGAAGAAAATTTGAAATCCCCTATCGGCGATACTGTACAAAATCCTATATCCAGTAGCGAAACGGACAAATGTTTAAAGTCCGATAGAACGGACGCGTTCATCAGTGCAGTTTCACAGTCTCACAATACCAACGACTTGAGCCTAGATCGTTCGAATGAAAAGTTATCGATCGAGTCGACGCAACATCAAACATTGGACGAGGAGTGTAGCATGTCTGTCGAATCGCAATCGCGAAACGAAACGTCAGGCATCGAAGATAGCACTGAGAAAACTAGCGGAACCCCGATTTCTTGTTCGGAGATTAAAAACGATTGCAAATCGTCAGACTCGATAACGCTGAAAGAAAACACTGAATCGAAAACGAATTCGGCGTCCCTTAACGATTTGTGTTCGAGTTCGCAGCTCGAAACAGGATACAATAACGATAACGATTGCGATTCTGGATCGAATCACGCGGACAAACCCGAATGTTCCGCTGATCATCGAGTGGATAGTTCCGCGGGTAAGGAGCTAGAAGAGCACCCTGTTGAAAAAAGATCCAATTCTGTTGGTGAAGATATTAGCGAACAGCAGGGCGAAGAAGCGAATAGTTTCTCGGAAAATAGTAACGATCAACAAGAACTAACAATAGACGGCGATAATGTAACAGTAACGAAGAATCAGACTGATTCGGTGTCGGAGGATTCGGCGGATTCAGCGAGCTCTAATCACGGCATAGCCAGCAAACGGACCGTTGACGATACCTCGCAGGACATCAAAGTGCAAGGCGAAGTTTTTGGAAATTCCGAAGAAGCGAAAAAGAATCCGTTAGTTGATTCGATCGTCGAAAAATTTGTGCCCGATGTTAACACCAGTATCGATTCCACGGACAATTCTGCAGCTGTTACCAGTTCAGAATCGGTCGAACAATGCGACAAAGACGCATTAGTTCCTAGGATAAGTAGTTCGGATGCTGGTTACGTAGAGAACATATCCCCGTGTCAGAGCGTCGAAGCGCAACCAGATTCTGAGAAGTCGCCCTTTAAAGATGAGTATCCTATTTACGATGCGTTACCGTCGACAGAGATAGTACCTGACACAAATAACTTTAAACAACCATCCAAACCTAATGTCGACTATTGCGCTGTTGTCGATGATACGAAAGATGAAAGTTTATCCAACTTGGCTGAAACTGCGAACGAGTACGACGATGCCGCATTGAAAAATCAAAGTTCCTACGCTGATCAAAAATCGATCAAACTCCTTAACGTGGAAAGCGTATGTTCCGCGAGCGAAACTTCATCCGACATACGTTCATCTTCCGTCGAAGCAAGTAAAACCAAGGTTGTCGTCGATGTCGCTTCGCCGCCTCGAGACGAGGAAACGGAGAACGCCGGTTTCGTCCAGCAGAAATCTCCTGACACGGTGGCAGAAAATCAGGTCGCGAGTCCAGAAAACCATAAAACGAATCCTTGCAAAGTTGTTTTGACATCTACCGAAGAACAGGGCGATCAGAAAAATAAAAATACTAGCGATTCGCGCGAGGACCGTGAAGACATTAAAAAATCCGAGGAGACAAGGACAGAGACAGAAGTCGAGGAGTCGGTCGTGGTCGGTGTGGAATCTATAAAGTCTGAGGAATCTTTAACGAAAATTAAACAATCTTTGGTTGCAAATTACGCGAGCAGCGATTCGAACGATGTCAGCGATGATGTTTCCGAATCTGTTGTAACCGAATCGCTTAAAACGAAAAATAACTTGGTTCTCGGTAATCTGACGGAAACTGTGTCAGGTTCGACGGATGGCGACAAACAACAAACCATAAGAGAAGGCGACCAAGAGGAAGAATCGACTCTGAACAATGACACTATGAATGCAACGAACAAAGCACGGAGTTCGTTCGTCGATGATCGACAATCGGAGTTGCGCATGGAGAAGGATAATGGTAGAGTATCAACCGAAGAACCAAAGCGCAAAGAAAAGAAAAGAAACGAAACGGTAGAAGAAGAACAAAATTTCGATGTCGTGGAAGATGATTTGAACGGTAAACCAATCGTATCAACGGTAAACGAAACTAAAAATCGAAATAATTCGACTAGGGACGACAACGATGGTACGACGGTTTTAACGAGAACCGACGTATCCTCGGCAGTTTCGGTTTCTGCTGAAGTGGACGCCGGAACTACGTGTAACCAGGTAAATAAAGAATGTACAGGCTCGGTATTAATCAAAACCAACAATTTAATAGATGCTGTAGACGTTCTAGAAGAAAACAAAAGTTCAATTCCTGCTATAGAAAAAGTGGAAAACTTGATTCTTCAAGAAAAAGCAAATTCCATAATGGTAGACACTGTAAGTGAAATTGAACCTCCCAAACTAACTAGAGAAGATGTCGAGTCTAGCGAGTCTAATTTGGCCAACGATCAGAAGTCTGATGAAAATTTGAAAGAACAGAGCTTGAGACCTCTAGAAGAAAAATTAATAACAAGTTTGGATAATGATATTAAGTTTCTTAAAAACGACAAAATAAAATATGCTACCGATAAACTTGAAATCGCGAAATCCGAGTCGGAATCAGAATCGGAATCGGAATCGGAATCGGAAAGGGAAACGGAAAAGGAATCAGAATCAGAATCAGAATCGGAATCGGAATCTCGAAAAAGGATCAACGAATTGCCAGAAATCGGTGACACAGAAAAGAAAACTGATACAAGTTTGCACGAGGAAAGTCGCTTGAACAAAGAATTACCGAAAGTCGATGCATCCGCTCACCCAGTAGCAAATGCTTCACCGCTGAAATTCGACAATGTATCCTCGGGTATAGATAAATCGGAAATATGCAAGAACAATGTTTCAGCTGTGTCACCGGAAGATTCTAAACCTACGGGTAATCTAGAGTTTGCGAATTTTGATAAATCAGAAAAGTCGGAAAAGTCGGAGAAATCGGAAACCTTGAATAATACTTTGGAAAATCATGAAAAATTGGACGAACCTGTGCAGGCTATAAATGAAACTATTACGAGGGTGTCTCCCTCGGTGAGTTCTGCGTTGAACGAAAACGACGGTACGGTATTTTTAAAGACAAAAAAATTAACGCCGGAAACCGTTGTTACGAAATACGATTTGAAAAAGGAGGCTAATAAAAGATTGTGCGACGTTTCCGAAACTGAAGATGGTCCTCCGTTGAAATCGAAACCCCTCTGTATAGAATCTAATGAGCAACTATTAGAGAATTTAACGGATTCCGTAGTGCAATTGAATAAACGTACGGGTAGTTGTAAACAAGTGGAAGTTCGCTCGGTGGCAATCACCGAAGTCAAAGTAAACGAGGACGTCGTAGCTTCTGACGTTAGGTTAACACAGGTAACGAAAGACGAATCGAAAACAGTTTCTCTATCAGCGGGCAACGGTACACCGGTCGAAGATCAAGAAAAAACCAGCGTTAAAGACGAAGAGAAGAAAGAGAAGTCGGAGATTCAAAGCATCGAAATCAATACAGTCTCTCTAGTGTCGGATGACTCGATGGGCTTGGATAACGATGAAAATCTATTTAGTACCGCACCCGAAGAGGTCGATCCTTTAGCGTGTACCGACGAGGATACCTCGAAAAAAGTCGACGAGAACGACAGCGTTGTCCCACCTATACCTAAAATAGGTTTACGCGTGAAACCCGTGTCCGAGCTTATTTACGATGGATGGAAGTTGGATTCGACAGAGCCTCCGAAGGTTTCCCGCAAGAGACGCAACAGTTGTCACGAATCGAATTCGGAAGATATGGGAAAACAAGAGGACGAGGACATCAGGGAAATCAGGGAAATTAGGGATATTAGGGAAATCAGGCAAATGGGTATGGGAAGTAAAAGGATAAGGTTACGCGAGAAACGTACGGCTGACAGACAATCGCTACGACCTATTGGGAAATGCCGTGTCGTCACGATAAGCTCGGAAGACGAGACTGTGAAATGTGGTTTTGAAAAGTTCGAAGAACAGGAAGTCAAGGATGCCAGCGACGACCAGGGTATTGCTCGTTCGATTGTAATCGAACGAAAGGCGAGAGGCCGTCCTAGAGGAAGGCGAAGACGCGGTTATAGAGGAAATGCGCGTTCCACTCGACCAAAACACAATGAATTCCAGAGAACCACCGATCAGGTACCGGAACTGGTATCGCCCGACGGAGCCGGCGATGGCAGCGGCGTTGTCCAACACGATGGGACGCCGACCACCAACGATCCTTTGAATCAGACGCCAATCTCGCAGAAAAAGCGAAAGAAAAGTAAGCGAATATCAATTATTTTATCACTTACAACTTCTCGATCTCAGTTACATCGACAACGCTCTAACATAGCTGTTGTGTTGGTGTTACATATGCAAATATTCTTTTTCCCACAGGAAAAATGGTACTGGGTCTTGAGGTTGGAAGAGACATTGCTGAAGTACAGTCAGGAGCAACCCAAAATGAGACACCGGTCAGACAGTCTAGAAGAATAGCACAATTGAAGATCAAGGAGGAAGCAGATAAAAGAAGAATCGAGGAAGAGACTTTGAAAGATGACAAGAAAGAGAAACAAGATTCTACTGAGAAGAAGAAACGAAAGAAGCAAAAAGTACATCTTCACATATTCTTTTCCTCTCTTCTTTTCTTTTCTTTTCTTTTCTCTTCCCCTTTCCTCTCTTTTCTTTGCTTTCGTTTCTTTTCTTTTCTTCTTTTACAAATTTCTTATTTTTGTTAGCGTATCGTGCAACAACGACAGTTGTATTGTAATCATTTACAGCCTGAAAGCGAAGAAGAAGTTGTGATAAAGGAAATAGAGAAAGAAAAAAAGTCCAAGAAGAAACGAAGAAAAAGAAAGAAGAAGAAAATGCTGTCAAAATTTAACGAATCGAATCCTTGGCAAAGTTCCTCGGGTTCTAGTAGCGACGAAGAAAACGAAAACGAGGAAGAAGAAGACGAGGAAGAGGAAATAGAGAGCGAAGGATCTTTGCTGTTCAAGAGCGACCATGAATTTTCACCAGAAAGTGACCTTGAAAAAGATCAAGAGTCCGAACCACTGAGAAGAGCCAGAACTGCCCAAAAAGGTATTATATAGGCGATTAAACTGTAATTAATTCGACACCGCCGTGCTTCGTATTGTAATCTTTTCTCTGGATCTTTAGCTCAGAGCGACGTCGAAGAAGCAGACGATGAATACGCTTGTCAAAAATGCGATAAAGCAGATCACCCAGAGTGGATACTTTTGTGCGATTCTTGCGACAAAGGCTGGCATTGTTCTTGTCTTCGACCTGCGCTTATGCTAATACCCGAAGGCGATTGGTTCTGTCCACCGTGTCAACATGTAAGCTAATTGTTCGTTCGTATCAGCGTGTTCAACATGAATTACGTTATGCGAAATTGACCGCATGTTTGTAATGTTTGTTGCAGAATTTATTAGTGGTGAAACTGCAAGAAAGTTTGAAAACGTACGACCAGTTGGCGAAGCGACACGAGAACGAAGTGTTAAGAAAGAAAAGACTAGCCTTCGTCGGTATAAGCTTGGATAATGTTCTACAGAAAAATGAATCTCCGCGTCAGAGAGAGTCGAAAGCATCTAGTCAAGAGTCTGACAATGGTATCGTGTATTTTCTTCAAAGTTTTATAGTATGAGTTCTGTTCTGTTGTTTAATTTATGGTTGGATATCATTGTCGGAGTATTTGTGATATGTACAGAATTTTTTGTAGAATCGTCAACCGCTTCCTCTTCTTCGAGTTCGGAAACATCGTCCAGCGAAGAAAGCGAGCCTGTGTATCAGTTACGCGAAAG
Source organism: Halictus rubicundus (assembly GCF_050948215.1). NCBI lineage: Eukaryota > Metazoa > Arthropoda > Insecta > Hymenoptera > Halictidae > Halictus > Halictus rubicundus. The sequence continues at coordinate 2,179,261 of NC_135152.1, forward strand.
AAGATCTGCCAACAGATATAAATTTAACGATTACGATGCCATGATTAATGCCGCCATTCAGGATGAGGTGGAGGCTGTCCAAGGTGCCGGAAACCAAGGAAGGGGGAAGGACATAGCGACTATAGTAAACGCGAAGAAAGAGGAAGCAGAGGTAAAGTTGTTAATCGTGCATCCATAAAGCAACTGCTACGCATCCGCTCGGATTATTTAAAGGTTTCCCCTGCAATTAATGAAACCTTTCAGCAGCTTAATTTTAAACACGAAGAATTAAATATGGAGGAGACGCAAGAGGGCAAAACCAATATTGACCGGAAATCGGAAAAAGACAGCGACGAAGAATACAAGATGGAAGGAGAAGACGGTATGGAAGACGACGAGGAAGATCACAAGGGAGTTGTAAGGAAAATATTGTCGCGAAAAAAACACCGGAAACTGAATAGTCTCGACATAAGCAGCGACGATGATCCAGAAAGCGACGAAGACTTCAAGGGTACAAGTTCGGACGAAGAAGAAGATTTCTACGATCATTTGACTTCTTCCGAAGAAAGTACTTTTGCCGATGTGAAACGACGCGGTAAAAAGGGAGATTCGCGATCAGTTCGTAGAAGTACTCGGGCCAGAACTATGCGCTACGAAGAAGACTTTAGTAAGTACAGATACATAAAAGAACAACTCCAAAACTAACTAACCAACCAGTTAAGGAATTATGTAATTCTTTAAACCTTCTTATTATTATATTGATTACTTTAAATAGCTTATTTACGTAAGGCAATGAATTATTGGATAACGAATTGTTCACAGTAAATGATGATAGCGAGGAAAGCGATAGACCAAAGAGGAAGAAATCTCGATCTGCTTGGGACTCTGATAACGAAGATAGCGACAACTCGTGGCGACAGAGAAAGAAAAAGTAAGATATCATCCATCATTATTATAATTATAATCTAATTATGATCGATGGTCTGAACTTATTGTACATTCATTTTAGGAGTAGAACTATATCAACGTCTAGATACAGGGCGTTGCCAAAAACCAAGAGTAAGAAGAAAAAAAAGAGAAAACGTATCATCGAATCTGATAATCAAAGCGAGAACGAGGAGTCGAACGAGGAAATGACAATTGAACCGCAATCACAAGTAGAAAGTGAAAAAACTGTAGCCTCTAAAGAAACGATAGACCCGATCAAAGCTGAAAGTATGAATGAGAATAATGAGATTACAGACACCAACGAAATAAAAGACGAAAAAATGGAGGATGGAAATACAGAAATACCTGAAATACCAACAGTTCTACCGGTCCCAGAAGTCGCGCAGCAAAAGAAAAAGAGAGTGAGAGAGTGATTTATTATGAAATCTTACATTTGTATATCTTCAATTTATTTATTTATTTATTTGTTTCTTAATTTTTTTCAGGAGATCTCGACGAAACCAAAGAACGCCCCGGTAATACGTAGGAAAGTATGTAAACTATTGTACAATATAATTGCATTGCGATCATTCGGTATTGTATGTTTATTAGACTGGATTAATTTGAATTCGATCGAACGCTTTCAGATCATTTACGGTGGACTTCCCGATGAAAACAAGCCGGAGGAGGAAGAAATTTTAGGCAGGCGAACTCGAGGGAGAAAAATTAATTATCAGGAGGAAATAGCGTCCGACAGCGAAGAGGTAATCAAATATAAAACAATGATATCGAATGCAGAAAAATATATGGACCTGAAGAAAAGATAAAAACGTGTCTTATCTAATGTTATAGGAGCTGAAAAAGGCACTGAGAAGAACCGGCGAAAGCGAAGACGAATTCGTCGTGAACGAAGGCGAAGATGCAAATGATGACGTTGAAAAAGATTCCGATTCAGGTAGCTTGTGTAGAAGCATGTGTTCTCGTTAGTTTGAACCTGAAGCTTTCACGGCGGTACCAATTAATCTGAACTGTAATGTTATATATTATAGGGGACATATATAATCCAAAAAAAGATGGTCACAAATTAAAAAACAAATCTCCAAAAGCCAGGAAACCAAGAAAAAGTAAAAGTCCTGGAGGTAAACGAAAAACTATAAACGACGGAACGCCGAAACAGCGAAAGAAACCGGGTCCTAAGCCTGGCAGTAAGAATAAGGCGCGAAAGCAAAACTTTTTGGTCGGGTCGATGATGCAAAGGAAAGACGACCAAGACGGAGAGAAGGATCTCATGGTTAATGTTATGGACAATCCTATAGCGGATATCGATTCGAAAATAGACGATAATCTTTCGGAAAACGTCGGACTATCTGGTACGACTATGTCGGTGGCAGGTTCTTTTAGCGGAGATGTTCCAGAGGGTTCGTTGACGGGGCTCGGTCCTGGCGAATTGGCAGATTTAGACGACGAACAACTCGAACAGATGATGATGGAAGACGAAGAGTATGGTCGGCGACAATTGGAGCTTGCTGCCATTGAAATAGCAAAAAAGAAAAAGAAAGAGGAACGCGAAGCCAAAAAGTTGGAGAAAGCGCGGCTAAAGGCGTTGGAAATACTGGCCGCCGAGAGACAACGAGATCCTAATGCGCCGGAAGGTACCGACGGCGAGGTACCAAAAAAGAAGAAAAGGGGTCGCCGGAGCAAAGCTGAAATCCTTGCGGAACAAATGCGCAGGGACGGCGCTCCTAGTTTGAACACTACAGTTTTACCTACTACCGCTTTACCTACCAGTTTGCCCACTACTTTACCAACTAGTTTATCAACTAGCTTATCAACTAGTTTACCAACTAGTTTACCAACTAGTCTATCAACCAGTTTACCAACTAGTCTACCAACTAGTTTACCTACCAGTTTATCCAGCAGTTTACCAACCAGTTTGCCGCAGAATGTAACGAGTAACATGTCGCCCACCATGGTATCCACTATGTCAACGATTATGACGCCCGAGGCAGAGAGATCTAGCGAAGGACACATTCCCATGATGACAGGACCGGACGGACAACTTTTCAATCCCGATGGGTCCCCAATGAAACCCAAACGAAGAGGGCGTGGTAAGGGTAAAAAGACTCTAGCTTTGGAGGCAGCTAGAGCCGCAGAGGCAGCAGCCAAGGCTGCTGCTGAAGCTGGTTTAATTGGTATAGGCACCGACTCGAATCCGGAGATCAAACCTGGCGATATACCAAATATACTTCCTACACCAGGTAGCAGCACATCCGGATCGGCACCGTCCACACCACCCGCTGGCGTAGTCACGACGCAAGGGCCGCCTGCTTCGCAAACTACTCCAACCTCGCAGCAGCCCGTCTACCCGACGTTACCGCCGAACAATCAGCAGCAACAGCAACAGTCTTCCGTTATCACCAGAATGCTTCAGTCCCAGCCAGTGTCGAGTAGCCCGCAATCGTTCTCCGCTGCAGCCGCAGCGATGGGGCACAAGTACTTTGGTGGGCCAAATGCTGGAAGTCAAATGATGGGTGGACCTAGATCAACGGGTTACGAGATACAACCGCGCGGAAGGATTCCGTCACCTTACAGGCAAACCGGGCAAACCTCTATACCACCTCATTTCGCAGCTGTAAGGTCGGGAACTCCACCCATGAGGATGAGAGTGCCTGGTCCGCAAATGTATCATACGCCTCATCATCCTATGGATCCATCTCCGTCGGGGGGCGGACCGATATCGATCAACAACAGGGATCGTAGTTCTCCGCTCGGGCCTGGACCCGCAATGATCCCGCCAGCTGCCGGAAGTCCCCTTGCCAAAGGTGGCCCTACTCCTCCTCCGCCGCCTCCTTATGTCAGAGGACCCCCTCCTCCGTTATCCAGGTTCGCGGACAATCCCATGGCTCCCAGACACCAAATGCCTCCCTTCTCGAACGCATCTCCGGTCAACCATAACATGCAACAACCGTCGCCACCTCCTAATCGGCCTCCAGGTAATTTCTCACCATACCATCCTCCGCCTCCTCCTAATTACCATTACGGTGCCTATCCACCACCTCCGCCAATGTCTACGGCAGACGACGCGGCAGCCTACCAGAGTTCCCCGTATCCAGCGGATCATTTCTCGTCACCTGCGGACAATCAACCACCCATCCAACCGCCACCACCGCCTCCGCAGGCACCACCACCGCCTCAACAGCAAGGCCATTCGAACGATGCCGCCGGTCCTGGAAATAAACAGTACGACGAAGAAGGCTCGGGAGAGTTTGGCGGTTTGGTATCGTACTTTAGTAGTCAGAGAGAGGACGATCTTGATTCGTAGCATGAGTGAGACCTTGGCCAACCCTGAATCATTAGGTAGCACGCGTTAGCCGTGCACGCCGCATTCTACGGAGGCGCGTGTTTTTCGATGGCACAGGTAAGATCGCAACTTTTGCTCGAGAGGGACAAGTACAAGAGAAACGCGAAGCGTACAACGTATATAACGTATAACGTATAACGGATTTACGGTTTAGCGTACTACAACGTAATCCTAAACGAAACAAACAAAAATTAGATATATATATATTATATACATATAATATACATATGTGTCTCGGGGCATTGAAATGTTTCAAATAACGAATTAAGAGTATTTGTATTATTATTATTATATTAACATATTCAGAACGATGTGTCCAGTAGCCACCGATCGTCCTACGATGTTAATCGAATGAACAAAAATGAAATCACTTGCCGGTGACCGACCGCTATTGTAATCGATAGATCAAGTTAGATACGGGTCGCCGGTCGGTGGTCATCCTACATATATTATTTTATAATTTTCTGCTGAAACAACGGGCGTTCTTATCTAGCGATCGACAAAACTTTCCAAATTATTTAATACAATGAGACGCGACATCGCGCTGAATGTGTTAACAACAACGATGTACGTTCTAGCATTATTTTCTACTAACAACGTACTGTAGTAACGTTTTAACACGTAAGAAACACGCGTAATGTTAGTATCGTCTTCCTCTTCGACCTCTTAAGCAAACAGTTGTCTTACGATTTTTGCACTTTCTGAGGTGAAAGAAAGGAACAAAGAGAAAAAGAGATTGAGAGATTGTAGAGAGATTGAGAGAATGAGCGCGGGGGAACCAAATCCAAGGTTGGCCAAGTGAGAACAAAAAGGAAGAAAATAATAATGTAGTAATCGCTGACAATGGAGCCTATTTCCTAAGAGTTGTAAGCTTTTTGTAATTAGTTCGAGTTTGATTAAAGTTTCTATGGAAGCGGATAACGACCACACAGTTAGATTACAAAACGACAGAGATACGAAGAAATATAATCGCGTTTAATGCTCGGGAAGCAGGATTACACGAAGATCTGACCAGAATTTTAACTAATTATTGACTCTTCCCGTTAATACGATATACATATACAGAAATGATATTCATAATGCACAGTTTATTAACCGAACGACCTCCAAATCCGGCGTAGATTCGTAGAGTATCCTTTCCTGGGTAAACGTTTTCTGTTGAAACAAGTCGGTCTTAGTAGTAATCGACGAGAAAATCGATAGAGAGAGAGAGAGAGAGAGAGAGAGAGAGAGAGAGAGAGAGAGAAAGGGAGATAAAAATAGAATGAAAGGAGGAAAAACTTATTAACATATTCGGACTACGCACCGTTGTTACGTGTACATATGTAAATATAATAAGTCCTTTAGGTTATATTATATGTATTATATATACACAGAGAAACATACACATACATGTACAAGCGTACACACGTGTAAACGAACAGAAGACCACAGGTACAAAGCACCACCAACACAAATACACTTAATACACAGAGACATGGAGTCACTTCGAATACTTATAAAGTGAATTAGTGCAAAGGGCACAAATGTAATATTTAAATTGGAAACAAAGAAAAATGAAGGAAAAATTAAATGAACACGGCAGATCCGATTATAATAAATTTACAAATGGTGTGAAGACTACTACTATAATTATTTATAAATGAAGAAGATTAAGAATTTATGACATAGGTAGTGATAATATTGTATTTTACAAATTTTACTTGATTATTATTATATTATTAAGGATGAGAACAGAACAAGAGCATTGAATATATGTATGAATATATATATATATATATTAGTTATATTGGAGAACAGGAGGCTGACCGAGTCCAATTCTAAGAAAGTCAGACGACCGAAAACACGCGCGGAAAGGAGCGTGCAAAAATTAATCGGCTGAGAGTGCTTGTGGAAACTGTGAAATTCTATTTCGTTTTGCTGTGCAATTACAACTATATACATAGTTAATATGTAAATTATGTCACAATTGTATATGATTTTTCCAAGCATGTGCAACCGAATAGAGTCAAAGGCTAACAAATCTTTTTCTTCTTCTTTTTATATACATAATTACAAAGTATATAGTTATTATATATATAAATATAGTTATCTTCATCTTTATCTCATCGTTCGTATCTTCTTTCTTTGTTTCTAAAGATTTTTTTTAAGACGCTTTTCAAGCTTTCAAGAAAAAGAAAAAATATACACACAGAGATAGATATGTAATAAAGTATAAAGAATTAATTAAGATATATTATACGAACGTGTCGTGTTATTATAAATCATTGCGGACTCTGCTGCGCAGCTTTGAAAAATCTTTGTTTACGAATCTTCTGCTTGAAACGCTTCATAAAAGTCCTGTCTGATTTCAAGTAGTGGATTCATTACAAGGAAGGAAAAAGAACAAACGTAACGAAAAGTAGGTAGTTCAATAGACTCGAGTGATTCGTTGAACAGATACGATTACGTGCAAATTTAGGTATATTTATAAAAGAAGAAAGGGGAGAGAGAGAGAGTGAGTGAGTGAGTGAGAAATGTTACTTCATTTTTGTGATTGATTTATTTGTTTGTTAATAGCGCAACAGCCTCCTGCTCTTCGATCGGATCGCAAAGCTGGTAGTGTCTCTTTGCGTCAGAAAGATCGTGTATCTGTTTAGTTATCACACGTACGTGCATACCTAATATAAATAGAAGTTATATAAATAAAGAAAAGAAAATACATTATCTTAGGATTAGCTGCTTGGAATAGTTTCCTTTACTTCGTCGACAGTCTTCGTCCATTAACGCGCAGTGTTCTTTATTTCGACAAAGAGTAGCGTATTAATTATTCGGTTTTACTTCATAGAAAACCCTAAACAGAAATAAGACCTCAAACTTTTAATAGACTTTCGTTTAAGTTTCGCGTTCCAATCTGAAATTATTGAAAGTACTGGTATAGACTAAAAGCTTAACACGTGCAATTTAATCAGCGAAACGGGATCACTGACCGTTAATGGGTCAACAGGACCGAATTTCGAACGATCATTACACAATTTACACGCCGTACAATTGTCATAGAGAGAGAGAGAGAGGGAGAGAGAGAGAGAGAGAAAGAAAGAGAGAGAGAGCGGTTTACTACATCTATAATTTCATTATTTTTACACCTATACGATATATTTCGGTTCTATACCGTTTTCAATGTACAATCTCTATCGTCTTCTTTAACATAACGTAATCGTGTGTGTCCTCGGCCCGTTCGTCTTTTAGGGTGCGCTTCAAGGAATAATGCGACTTCGTTCGATCGATCGTGTGTAAACATTTCTATAAAGTATTCTTGAATATAAACTCGTGGCTGCGTCAGTTTTCAATCGTAAAACCAGATTTAATACGTGCAATCGTCGTGTACACAGATGTAACATAATCGTTACGTAGTCTTTCGCGATGGCCGAAGACTCGTTTTTATCTGATCTTTTTGAAAGAAATGAGAATAAAACGGTGAAACAATTTTTCAGACGCTGTATATGTATTGTATGTATGTACATTCGTGTATTTCTTACAGAACACGTTTTGTGATACAACACGATGACTTTATTGTCTCGAATGACAGCAAAATAAATAGAGAACACATTTCGAAGCTCTATGTATAATAAATTCGAGATCGACGCATGTACCTTAATTTCACGCGTACTAAAAAAAAAAGAAAGAACAAAAGAAAACATAGTACATTTACGTTAAGAGTGTTTCCTTGAAACGTAAACTTGACGAAAACGTCTCGTCGGGACAACTGTAAATGTGGTGCAGTTTAGCTTTTCTTTTCGTAAAGGTCTAGACCAAACGCAATTATTATATTACATGTTGTAGCCTAAATACAAACATTTTATAATAAAATTCAATATATTGAAGTAATCTTGTAGGATGCTTTTCTCTTTTTTCGGTGTATCCGATTTCATTGCGCATCGGCTCGAAATCAAAATTTCTTCGTTTTATTGTATGAATTCGTAGTGATAGAAAACTTCCGACATCAATAAATTCAAAAGAAAAAAATAGTATCGTAACACCGATTATAATCTTCTTATTACATCTAACGCTTTTTAGCAAATTTCAGCGAGCATCCAATGTATTTACACTGTTTCCTGCAAGACACGATTAGATACGCTTCAACGATTAGTCGGCATAACGTTACAGCAAAAAAAAAACAAAACAAAAGAATAGTTTGCATTCATTGCGCAAAGTATTTTATAACAAATACGATGATCTTTTATTGTGTATACAATGATTGTACTGAAAATAAGAAAACTTAGAATAAGGTTTGCAATCTAAGTTGCTGTTTTGGTATATAACACTGAATATCATTTAACAATCTTAACTTTATTCTGAAGTACTTTATCATTGCTGGATGTTACTTCTCCAAATCTCATTTTTCTCTTTTCTATTCTGGCTTCCAACTCGGCCTGAAATCAAGCATATTTGTGAAAATCGAATACAATACATTCATTTAACAGTAATTGAATGTTACATATATTTTATTTTATTTTATTCTACTTATTTAGTACCTTCTCCATTAACGTGGAAACAGACATACCGAACCTTTCTGCTCGTTTTTTTAAAACTTCGTATGTTGTATGCTGTAAACGTGTATAATGAATGAATTTTGTATATTTGAATCGCATCATGGCGTTTTCATTGTAATTAATAAAAAATACATACCACAGGTGTTTTTACAGAAGCAGCAGACTTATTATTTTGATTATTAATACTGAATCTGGCAGATCTCGCCTCCTTTTTGGCAGCTTCCGATAGCGGCATTCCAAACTTTTTAGCTCTCATTTCCAATCTCTGAATAAGCAAACAAATTGTGATAACATATTTTCATTTAATACGTCTACAATATAGTAGATTTGATGCTTTCACGGCCTGGAATGTACACATGATTAGTGGCTCTCTCCCGAAAGCCACTAATCACGTGTCTACAATTTTTATAAATTACAATGTTTATTGTTACCTCTTTAACACCAAGTTCTGATAGTTTAATAATTTTCCTTTCAGGTGGTGCAGTTTCAGTAGATTTTGCATCAGTTTCAGTTTTTTCTATCGATTCGTTTTTAGTTTCTTCAATCACTGGTTTGCGGTTTAGAACTATTTTCTTTGCACTTGTGTTACTCTCTGTAGATAATTTCCTTTTTTCGTTAACTTCTTGAGAATCTGGTTTACTCGATAACTCTTCTATTTCTTCGTCCTATACCATAAAAATTGTTTGTTACGTCTACACTAATAGAAATTGAATTACAATTACTCTAATTAAAATCAGTTTTTCTATGAAGTTTATGCCATAAACAATATAACTGAATCGGATCAAAGAGCCAACATTGTTTTGAAATGTTAAGTAATTCTGCTATCTGTACTTACACCGAGGACTGCATCTTCATCTAAAATCTCTTCAGCTGTTTCATCTAAAGATAACGCAGAATCTACCGAGGAAAACATTGCTCAATCAATACACAATTCTTAGAGAAAGATATGCATACGTTGAAAACTCATTTATAAACATATACCACCATGAATTGCTAACTGAAGTCTTTCGACCAATTCAGTTTTATTACCACTAGTGGGAAGTCCTCTCTGTTTCAATTCGATCTTCAAATCTGCAACCTATTTCAGAAAATTAATTCGACAACTATATTTAAAATCACTTGCTATGAAATCTTAATAAGAATTACTTCTGAATAACTACGTATACAGAACATAAACAACACTGTAAATATAGAAATTTTATATTGTGTACAAAATGAATGTTGAGGTTATCTTCCCGGGTTTAGAACGACATCAACAAAATACACACAAATTACCTTCATTTTCGAAAGTTCGGTTAGACCTTTCTCATAAGATGAATCAGCCATGATGCATTTATACTATTTTATTTCGACAAAGAATTTTTCTTAGTTCACGATTAACATGTCACAATTTGTTTCAGTGTATATGGTATTCAAGCTTCACACGCTTCACAGAACGAACGAAATCGCGCACTTACAACATAAAAGAAGGATACATACATACAACACCGCTACCTTCGTCAAAGTAACCAAACTGATCGATTAGATTTCAAACCTGCATACGAATAGTAACGAACAGCTCAAATATGAAATAATTCAATGGAACTAAATTGGTTTAGGAATTATTGATGTATGTAAGTAATTTTTAGACAGCCACAACCACTATCCTCAACAATAAAGGTTTAATAAAAATTGTCAACGGTATCGCTGAAGAATTATTCTCACACAACATATTAATACCTTATCGACAGAACCGATCTATACTCAGTCAATAAAAATATATTCAAATTTTTATAAATCAACTTTATTAATTTGTGGATATACAAGATTTTAATAAAATGTTCATTTTAATTGTTTGTGGTACGATGATGATGAGAGATGCTAAGTAATTAATGAAAACATATTCTGCATTTAACACAGAGCATTGATACAATGGTAAGACCATAAAACTTCGTCAATTTTGATAACTAATTTCCAGAGTGCATGCATCTGTAAGCACGGACGAGGTATAGGAATAGACCAATCAACATATGGGGTTTCGTGTTTCAAGATTTGAAATATCGTCATCGTTAAGGGCCAGTTTTCCTACGTGGCCTTGAGTCGCCACGCTCCTAACAGGAACTAGGAGAAGCTTCCTAGCGATCGTCACGCTACGAACGGCCGCATAGGAGAAGCTCAAATGACAGTGTGTGTGCCGTGTGCGTGCCGTGTGCGTGTGCCATGGTTTGCTGCACACAACGCTAGATCGTACAAGGTTGCAAGGGTTCGGGAGGCCACGATTTATGGCCCGATAATGCAAAGATCGGGCTTTTCAAGGGTGAAAAGCGTTAGATAAAAGATAAATCTAGGTCGCTTGACTACCGGCAGGTCCTACTTTTGCGTTTTCTAGGCGTAATTTGCAAAATTCGGCAAAATTTGCACATAAGGACAATTTTCTTAAATAACCGGGTTCTTATGGAGACCGTTGGACTCAAGCGACCTAGCAGTGACATATACAATGTCAATGCAACCTTTATTGTATTGTATAATTACGTATTAAACACAGGAATCGTGGCCCCCGAAAACCATCCCGCACCTATTATTTCAATTAAATATAGTTCCGGCATTTTTCGCTACGAGCGCTGTATTCTGTTTCCGATCATTGTCGCATGATGCCTGTCAGAGAGGCTATCTGAGCACGCGTGGCCGACATCATAAACAACGGCGCTGCCGTAGCTTCGTTCGAACAGCCGTGCCGCGATGAGAATAGCAAGGTTTCGGGAGGCCGCGATTCCTGACTCTATAATACAAAGGTGGGGCATGTCATTGGTCAAAAGCGGTAGACGAAGGATAAATCTAGATCGCTTGACCACCGGCAGGTCCTACTTTTGCGTTTTCGAGCAACATTTTCCATTATTCGGTCGCATGACGCCTGTCAGAGAGGCGATCTGGGCACGCGTGGCCGACATCGTAAACGACGGCGCTGCCGTAGCTTCGTTCGAACAGCCGTGTCGCGGCACTCTCGCACACCGCCAAGTCGGCCTGTACGTGTACCGATGAGACTAGCAAGGGTTCGGGAGGCCGCGATTCCTGACTCTATAATACAAAGGTGGGGCATGTCATTGGTCAAAAGCGGTAGACGAAGGATAAATCTAGATCGCTTGACCACCGGCAGGTCCTACTTTTGCGTTTTCGAGCAACATTTTCCATTATTCGGTCGCATGACGCCTGTCAGAGAGGCGATCTGGGCACGCGTGGCCGACATCGTAAACGACGGCGCTGCCGTAGCTTCGTTCGAACAGCCGTGTCGCGGCACTCTCACACACCGCCAAGTCGGCCTGTACGTGTACCGATGAGACTAGCAAGGGTTCGGGAGGCCGCGATTCCTGACTCTATGGTACAAAGGTGGGGCATGTCATTGGTCAAAAGCGGTAGACGAAGGATAAATCTAGATCGCTTGACCACCGGCAGGTCCTACTTTTGCGTTTTCGAGCAACATTTTCCATTATTCGGTCGCATGACGCCTGTCAGAGAGGCGATCTGGGCACGCGTGGCCGACATCGTAAACGACGGCGCTGCCGTAGCTTCGTTCGAACAGCCGTGTCGCGGCACTCTCACACACCGCCAAGTCGGCCTGTACGTGTACCGATGAGACTAGCAAGGGTTCGGGAGGCCGCGATTCCTGACTCTATGATATAAAGGTGGGGCATGTCATTGGTCAAAAGCGGTAGACGAAGGATAAATCTAGATCGCTTGACCACCGGCAGGTCCTACTTTTGCGTTTTCGAGCAACATTTTCCATTATTCGGTCGCATGACGCCTGTCAGAGAGGCGATCTGGGCACGCGTGGTCGACATCGTAAACGACGGCGCTGCCGTAGCTTCGTTCGAACAGCCGTGTCGTGGCACTCTCACACACCGCCAAGTCGGCCTGTACGTGTACCGATGAGACTAGCAAGGGTTCGGGAGGCCGCGATTCCTGACTCTATAATACAAAGGTGGGGCATGTCATTGGTCAAAAGCGGTAGACGAAGGATAAATCTAGATCGCTTGACCACCGGCAGGTCCTACTTTTGCGTTTTCGAGCAACATTTTCCATTATTCGGTCGCATGACGCCTGTCAGAGAGGCGATCTGGGCACGCGTGGCCGACATCGTAAACGACGGCGCTGCCGTAGCTTCGTTCGAACAGCCGTGTCGCGGCACTCTCACACACCGCCAAGTCGGCCTGTACGTGTACCGATGAGACTAGCAAGGGTTCGGGAGGCCGCGATTCCTGACTCTATGGTACAAAGGTGGGGCATGTCATTGGTCAAAAGCGGTAGACGAAGGATAAATCTAGATCGCTTGACCACCGGCAGGTCTTACTTTTGCGTTTTCGAGCAACATTTTCCATTATTCGGTCGCATGACGCCTGTCAGAGAGGCGATCTGGGCACGCGTGGTCGACATCGTAAACGACGGCGCTGCCGTAGCTTCGTTCGAACAGCCGTGTCGCGGCACTCTCACACACCGCCAAGTCGGCCTGTACGTGTACCGATGAGACTAGCAAGGTTTCGGGAGGCCGCGATTCCTGACTCTATAATACAAAGGTGGGGCATGTCATTGGTCAAAAGCGGTAGACGAAGGATAAATCTAGATCGCTTGACCACCGGCAGGTCCTACTTTCCGCTTGTTAGGGAAGGAGGGGCGTAGATGTGTGAGAAAAAAGACTACTTTCTTTATTTTATTTATTTATTTTATTTTGTTCTTTTCAGTTAGGGTTAGAGTTAGGATAGTAGCGGGGAAAGGAAGGAGGTGTAATAGAAATGTAACCCTGAGGGGAACAATAAATGAAGAAAGTATATTTAAATATATTAAAAATAATGAACTTTATTTTAATATTGTATATTTATGTACGGGGCCGCGCGGCCTCCGCGGCCGCCACGCCACCCGCCGCCGCCGCGCCCGCCGCGGCCGCCACGCCACCCGCCGCCGCCACGCCCCCCGCTGCCACCGCGCCTTTTTCCCCACCCTCCTCGGCGGTAGGAGCTCCTCTTTATCTCCTTCATTATCTTCGTCTGAAAGATATACACAACATTTATATACAACATTTATATGCAACATGTACAGTAAGGAGCAAAACTAAGTCCACACTATTTGAGACAACATAACTTTTTTTATAATTAGATCAAATGACTTGAATGTTATTGAGAAGCTAGAAGGATTAGTTTATTAGACGAAGTATAAAAAATTTTTGAAAAAAATTTGTATTGGAAAAGAAATAGTAAAAGTTGGTTTTTTCAGCTTTTTTATCTGAGCCTGTATCTAAAATTTAAAGAATGTGTTTGATTGGCTCGAATAAATTATATCCATGCTGAAAATTTCATCGATATTGGTTAATTCGTTTACGAGTTATAAAAATGGCAATTTTCCCACTTTTAAGCGTTTATAACTCGTAAACGAATTAACCAATATCGGTGAAATTTTCAGCATGGATATAATTTATTATACAGGCTATTTATTATAAATTTTCAATACAGGCTCAGAAAAAAAAGGTGAAAAATCCAACTTTTACTATCTCCTTTGCGATTCCGACCAATTTCAATTTTTTCAAAAATTTTTTACACCTCGTCTAATAAACTAATCCTTCTAGCTTCTCAATAACATTCAAGTCATTTGATCTAATTATAAAAAAAGTTATGTTGTTTCAAATAGTGTGGACTCAGTTTTGCTCCTTATTGTATATAACATTTTTATGTTTCTGTACTCACGAACATATCTTCGGTCATTTGTATGACCGGGCTGGATGGCGGGTTAGGCGCGGTCCTCACGTCTAGGGACGTCCCCTCGCCGGTGCGGCCGTTTACAATTTTCTGTAAATGAAATGAAAAGTTTTAGAAATAAATAAACGTTTAGGAATGACGAAATATACCGTCTACTCACTACATTTTCTTCACGCCTCGATTTAAGTGATAGGCGGGCGACTGCCGCCATCACCGCCGCCGGTACCGGTGTCGTCGCCGCCGGTGTTGGAGCCGCCGCCGGTGCTGGTGTCGCCGCCGGTGCTGGTGTCGCCGCCGCCGGTTCTGGTGTCGCCTCTGCCGGTGCTGGTGCCGTCGCCGCCGCAAATTGTATATTCTCCATCTGAAGAATTGCCACAGTCAGTCAAATGTCAACACTGATCAACACTAACTAGAAGTATCAACACTAATATATATTCTGCAACAAGTTGGATACGTACGGCTGCGTGGTGTTTCCAGGAAAACTCTTGATTCAATTAGACGTTGCCTCTGGCGCGTTTGGAACCGAATTGACTTGGAGGATCGAGTGAACCGTAGATCCTCCCTATTGCTTCGGGATTTTTCCTCCCTTCCTAGATGACAAAAAACATCCCTGGATTGGCCAGGACGAGGACCAATAGGGAGTGGACGGTAGGAAAGTAGGAGATGGGACTAAGGAACATCCTGATGGCCCCAAGGCCATCCTGATCGACTAAGTGTCATCAACCACTTGCTAAATACAAAGAGTTGCTAGAGCCTGGGAAAAACCCAGAGCGTCTGGCAATCGTCAAGCGCAAAGCTAAAGAAGGGCAGGATGGGACCTCTGGCAACTTTATGGCACGGTCCTAGAAAACTACATACAATTGCTAACTGTACGCCTTGGGAACGGACACGATTGGGAAATTAGCTAAATTTACGGTGACAAGGCCACTCCGTACTTAATTTCTAAAAATCCCAAAAGTCACGTTCCAAGAGCGTAAAGCAATACCCATGCCATAACCAGATGTCCCAATCCAGAGTTAGGCATTATTCCGATAAAAAATTGTTTAAATAACGATTCGAATAAAAGACACTTCATCTTTATGCGTTATTCGAAGCCTTCGAATAAAAGATACAGATAGAAGATGAAAATATTATTCGAAGTTCGAATAAAAAAAATTTTCTTTATTCGTCGGATAAATTCTCGTCGAATAAAATTATTCATTCGATACTCGTCGAATAAAGATACTTTTTTTATTCGAACCTTCGAATAACGAATAAAAATTTGTTTATCTTTTTGAAAATTGTAGAATATGATCTTGTGGAATTAGTAAAAAGTAATGATGTTGAAGGCGTAAATTCGGTATCATTGCAGTTCAAAATTGGTCATTGCTATTGAGTTTAGTTATACAATTAAAAATACATGTTCTAATATGTTAATATTTTTATAAGTACGCGACATTATTTACCAACCAAATTATACTTTTTCTTTTTTAGCATTACAGTTAGATAAATTCTCGACGTTTTGCAAAAAAAATTGTCTAGAAAGCACTGGGAACATAACAAACGGCTTAGAAATGTATGCAAATTTGACTGTTTTTTCGAAGTAACAAAAACAGTTCCCTGTAATTAAATGTTAGAATATTTTCCAAATGCCACCACATGTAATCCTTTGCTTAGCACTAGACGATCAAGCCATATTTTAATTTGGTTGGTAATTAATGTCGCGTACTTATAAAAATATTAACATATTAGAACATGTATTTTTAATTGTATACCTAAACTCAATAGCAATGACCAATTTTGAACTGCAATGATACCGAATTTACGATTTCAACATCATTACTTTTTACTAATTCTACAAGATCATATTCTACAATTTACACACGAGTCATCATGAATTCTCGAATATTCATACTTCGAATTTGTGCGTGTGTAGCGGTACGCGATTCGCATCGCAAGATGTTAGAGTTGACCGCCTGCAGATGTTAGGGTCTAAGGTAATAAAACCTACCCTGACGTTTGCAGGATGGCAAAATTATTTTATTTCCGAAATGACTTTACGGGTGTAGAAAATTTAACTACCCCATCACAAACTGTTAATTGCTTAAGCTTTATCAACAGATATTATGCTGTTTGTTAATTTTCGAAACTACTGAATTTTTATAAAACCGGTGTCTCTGAAACTTCAATACGAAATACGCACTTTCTTCGAATGTTTGGAGATTTCCACTTTTTTTTAAACAAACACGTTTGCATAATCCGAAAGAACTGTAAAAAAATACACATTAATAATCACAATGAAGACACAGCGAACATAACAATATAAGGGGGTCAATCGAGAAGTTTGATATAAAATCGGGCATTTTATGCTTTCGGATTTGTGTAAAAATCGATTTTTCCACCTAAAATTCGGAAAAAAATCTCACTCATGTATGCTAGTAAGTAGAATATCCATGAATTTTTTCGTAATTTTTTGTTCGGCACGGTGTGACTACAAATCAATTTGATTCGGGGGTCACTTTTGAGGATCGTAGGTGGCTTTACCGAAAAAAGAAAAAAAAATTATTTAAAAATTACAACACATTTTTCAGTATACACAGATAAACAAATCAAGAGCGAAAGATCTGTTGGTGGGGGGAGGGGGTGGGCCGATGACGCAACTGGCAACAGCTAGTTGGGGCGTTGTTTGTTTCATTCAGTTTACTGATGGACAGGAACGCATTCGTGTCGCGTGCGAATCATTCCTGTTTCATTTGTTAAACAATTTATAGACAGCGCGAACAGATAAGTATACGGACTTGTGGTGACGCGAGTGTGTGTAGTTTTTTTTTTATTGCGCTTTATGCCAGAACTGGCCTGTCAGCGGGAGTGTGTATAGTTTGCAGTTTTTGTGAAAAAAGTGTGAAAACTGTTAAAAAATGGAGTTTGGTGATTCGTCTTCAACTGAGCACGCGGGAAAAACGGCGGCCAAGCGAGCATCCAAGGCGACTGCATCAACCAAAAAACTTCGCATCTCAGCGAAAAGATACAGCAGAAGAAGATTACACCTGAATAGGTAAGTGACAAACAATCCATATACTGTGTGAACTTTTCAAATAAATAAGAAACCAAACACTCATCATTTAGCGACAAACTATTTTCGAAGTCGTGTTCTGTTCTAATTTACATTTAAATGAATTATTTACTATAAACACATTATAATAAATTATAAGATACCTAATTATTTTTTAAATACATAAATGATGATTAAGGTTTGGTTTCTTAATTATCAGCTGAATTTTACGTTACTAAAAATTATAGACTTTTACATACAGTCAGTCAAAAAAGTCTCTGTACACCGTACAAGAATTTATTTAAAGTTGCATAATTTTAAAGGATACGGTAATAAATAAATAATTCTTGCGTTATTATGTTCACAAACATAACATTTATTAACAGTGCAAAAAAAGCTATATTACATTTATTTGTTGACAAATAAACAAAGTCAAAAGTAAAACTCAACGAAAACGAGGTCAAAAAAGTGTCCGTACATGTAACACTATTATTCATAATTTGTTGATTAGTGATCAGCTGGAAGATAAACGACTCTTCAAAATGTAATTTTCTGGCACTGGTTTTTAAATTTTCTTTCAAAGTGTTCAAATATTTATGTTGATCCATTATACCGTCAATAAAGACTAAATTTCCCACCCCTGCTGCACTCATACACCCCCACACCATCACGCTGCCGCCTCCGTGTTTACGATGGGAGTAAATTTTCGAGTTTCATCTGGTCATTTGGTTTTCTCCACACTTTAACATTTCCATCCGAAGTAAAAATAGTAAATTTACATTCATCACTAAATATAACATTATTCTAAAAGCTTTGATCCTTATTAACGTGTGCCTTTGCAAATACAAACGTTTTCTTTTATTAACTTCACTTACGAACGGTTTTCTCCTCGCTGTACGACCATTGTATCCAGCTTTTCTTATAACATTTCGAATAGTTTCGGGCACTACTTTTATATCATAGTCATTTTCTATCATACTGGCCAATTTTGGTGCACTCGTTTGTGGATCACAACGAATTGTTCGTAGGATTGCACGTTTACGATTAGTTTCTAATTTTTGTGGTCGACCTGTACGTTGTAAACTTTTAATAGATTTAGTTTTTGCGTATTTCTCAAGAATATATTGTACTGAAGAATTTGTCCTTTTTACTATTTGACCTATTTTTCTAATAGATAATCCATCTTCTCTTAATTTTAAAGTTAAATCTCTGGTCGCAAGTGCTACTTCCATTTCGGAGAAATTCTTTCGCGAAAACGTTATTTATTCTTGCTAACAGCCAAGCAACTAAATTGTACTTGACCATAGAGTGTTTCCTTGAGAGTTATTTGTAAACATTCCGCTGAACCGTTAACAAACTTTTTTGACTGACTGTATTTTGTGGTAGTTGTTGATCAGATCCGAACAACGATATTATAAAATTCAGATTGGGTTAGGTTAGGAATATAGAAAAATTAGCGTCACTGTTTTCTTATCTATTTCGTCCTTAATACACTGCTTTTTAAATTATATTAATATTGCTTTTCGTTTGGTTTTTATGAGCTTTTTTCCAAATCCTAGTAAAATCGTGAAATCCGGCCGGTTAACTTCGCATAGGCACCTCTTTTTCGCCCGGCACTAAATATTGCATCATACGATTTGGATTTTGTCGACAAGTTAGAACAATTAGTCAACAACATGTCGTGGAAAATAAATTTTGAACGAAATTCTAGGTGCCCTCCTGTCGGCGCCTAACACGTGCTAACTGTCACTGTATGTACATATATGTACAACGTAATTCATCGAGCATCACAGGTGTGGGGGGTGGGGGGATCGACGTTCTCAGCTGATCGCCGGAAAAAAAAAAGAAAGCAAACTGTCGTACAGTGGTTCAGATTGGAAAATCGTGCGACATTTTTGTATAACTTTTAAACCGTATGTGATATTAGCGTGAAACTTGAACCAGATAATGTTGAATTGCTAACCTACGGATAGGTAACAAAAAATTCCGTAAATGCATAAGTGGGGTCCCTAATGGACTCCACATTAAAATGTGCTTAATTGAGAAAACAG
This sequence comes from Halictus rubicundus, assembly GCF_050948215.1. Lineage (NCBI taxonomy): Eukaryota > Metazoa > Arthropoda > Insecta > Hymenoptera > Halictidae > Halictus > Halictus rubicundus. Next base: position 2,198,862 of record NC_135152.1, read on the forward strand.
AGAAATGACATCTAAGGATCTTTATTGTAGAAGTAAAAACAAGTATTTTACTCCAAACATACAATCGGAAAGTCATAACAGAAATCAAAATTTGTATTCTTTATTATGGCACACATTGCACACAAAACCTTCAACCTTTTTGTGCCTTTCGCAAACAAAATTATCACAAAACTTGCAGATAATGCGCGATTTTTTGTCTTCTTCTCGAGAACACAAGTAGCATCTTCCTCGCTTTTTTAGGCTTGTTTCTTGTTGGTGATTAGATGGTGTAGATTGCTAAGTGCATCTTTCACATATTTTGGCATATTCTGAATTTTAGCACGGCTTTCCATATTTTTCTGTGCGGGCTGCTGTCCCAGCTTTCCCGGGTGACAGAAACCGGGCACGCGTCGCTGGGACACTCTAGGCTGGAGACCCTTCGAATACCCAAAATTTATGGCGTCCACTTGCGCTATTGACACATCTGTCCGCTAAGTGGCCAAAAACGTTGAAGACGTTTTCTCACAAATAGCGTCTTATGCTGTGCAAACCATAAATCTTTCTTGGTGCTGGTGCGCTGAAGATTTCTCTTCCGGCGCCCAGCTAGCCGCTACAATACTAAATACTAGGCACATGAATGCATACGTGGGGTCCATTGAGGACCCTACTTACCTAATTCCTTGCTAACTTTGATTGCAGCAACAATTTATTTCTGTAAACACATAACGCATTTTTTATAATTTCCGCCCCATGTACTAGTAATTTATGAATCGACGCTGGCATGTAATACCATTCATAATTTTGTACATTGCCACTAAAAGATCAAATAGACTGATAGACATTTAAGAAATAGTACATAAGTATTAAATATTGATATGCGATAGTCGATATTTTAAGGAAATGTCACACGATTTTCCAATCTGAACCACTGTGTGTCGTTACCGTAACAGCTGACGGACATCGGCGGGCTCTGCTGAGTACGTCGACCTTGCGCGGGTGAGTGTGTGCGTGCGTGCCTGTGTGAGCGGCAAAGATGTTGGATGTTCTTTCAAAATATTTTTCTTCACGTCATGTGGTCAAGTAATTGCTCTAATTTGTTGTTATCAGCCAGGGCTGCGAGCAACGCGGGACGCCGGCGAGGGGGTTATTACCCCCGGAATATGGTTTCAATTTGTTTTCAATGTTGCAATCTTTGTTAATTATTAGATTAGAATATTAGGCAATAATTAACCCTTTGCACTTGGCGCTATTTTCATTCTAAAACTAAATTTTTCTTCCGTCTTAGAATATTTTCATTTTATTCATACGAAACTGATCCGATTTCCACATATAATATTGAAATGTTTAGTAATCTATGAAATACAAATTTTGCAATAGAACAAATATTTTGTAATATTTTTTGTAATTTCTTTGAAATAATGTCACAACAATCTCCAGTGGTGCTTCAGAGTAACCACTCGAGTGCTAAGGGTTAAGTTTCTGCAATTATTTTAAACAAAGGAGGTGTTTCTCTACAGTTTCACTCTTACAGACCTGTTTTTAAAAATGATAAGGCGAAATTAAAATTATTTCAATTGGACGCTGCATCGTAAAACAGTTATTATTCATTGCTCAATGGACATCATGAGAAAGTGGAGGATACGTTCCATTAGGGAATAATGAAGGAGACAGACGGAAATGAAGACGGAAGAAATGACTCGTTGTGAAGAGGACGTGTCGTCACAGAAGGCGAGGGTGTGATCTCTGTACCAACGCATCGAACTCCTTTCATTTGTGGAAGATACGGTCCCAGGTATTCGGGGGAGGAAGTGGTATCCTCGCGGGGATACGTCCCCAGGAGGGTACCCCCTTTCCCGACCGGTCCACAAAAAGCGATGCACCGGCTCCCACATTACTGCAGATTGATTTTTGCGGTAATTGGAGGTGCATCCTGAAAGAAGTTTCGGTGGTTGTTTGGAGGGGAAAACACCCGTGAAGACGGCAAGAAAGAAGTGCGCAAATCGTCTTCAAGAAAGAAGTAAAGTATCGAAGCCCCAAAACGAAGAGTCAAGAAGAAGACGCGAGAGCAACAGTATTCGAGAAGTACCGACCGCATGAGAAGTATTGTGACACTTGGAAGTTCGCAAGATTATGATGAACAACTGAATTGCGATGCAGCGTTCACTTGAAATAATTGTAATTTCGCCATTTTTAAAGTGTTACCATTTTTAAAAACGCATCTGTAAAGGGGGGCCGTATCCACCTAAAGCAATTTTTTTTGTAATCTGTATGTAGAATGAAGCAGATAGCGAATCTTGCCGTGGAGGATACGTCAAGCCGTCTCCTGTATGAAGAGGCAGGGTCAGCAGAAAATGTGCACCTCGTCGAAGAAAACAAAACAACGGTCGAGCCATCCACGATGAAAAATGTAACGCCGTCGTCAAGTGGACAAGAAAAGGAACTATTACGGACAACCTCTTCTGACGCCGGGGGTAGTCAAGAAATTACACAAGATACCGATAACGTTGAAGAACTCGGGGAGCAAACTGCCACCGACGAAGAAATGCACTTCGTCGAGGAAAACGAAACGACGGTCGAGCCATCCACGATGGAAAGTATAACGCCGTCGTCAAGTGGACAAGAGAAAGAAATATTACGGACAACCTCTTCTGACGCCGAGCATAGTCAAGAAATGACAAAAAAAAATAGTCAAACGTAAAAAAACCATCAAAGACATTCTGAAGGAAGAAGCGGAGGTGCAGGCCCACCAGCTCGTCGTGGAAAGAGAAACGACGGTCGACCCACAGGAAGAATTGTGTCTTCCGGACGGATCTCTCAGCATTGTGGATATTCCTCATATTTTTCAAGAAATGAAACGCATAAGCAAACATTCCGAAATATTAGATTGTTCGATGGAAGATTTGAACATAATACGTATGAAGAGAACGGGGTTGGAGACCACCCTGACCGTGAAATGCATGATGTGCGATTATAGAGCCGATATCCACAGTCAACCTGATGATCCTCAGGTCATGGATATCAATCGGAATGCAGTGGCAGGAACCATTCTCAACGGAGGCGGCTACGCACAAATGGAACAATTCCTCACTGCCATTAATGTCCCCGGTATGTCAACGAAGAGATACAGCAAATGCCATGACGACATCGTGGAGAAATTAATCCGTACTGCGGAAGCGGAAATGGTAGCAGCGGCTGAAGAGGAGAAAAGACTAGCCGTTGGAAGAGGCGACGTGTTAGCATGTGGAATTCCACACATTCCCGTCGTGGCTGACGGAAGTTGGATGAAGCGGTCCTACCGCACAGGAAAGTACAATTCAATCTCTGGTGTCGGCGTGATAATAGGCTATCACACGAGGAAAGTTCTATTCATTGGAGTACGAAACAAAACGTGCTCCATTTGTTTTAACGCGGCAAAAAAGAAAGAAGAGCCGCGGCCCGGGCCCGGACACCGACGAGATATATATAAAGACCAAGAGTAAAGACCAGGGGGAGGAAACTCTTATGTATGACCTTGGACCGCTTAGTTCACTTGCGAGGGAATGAGCTTAGATGGCACCACGTTCACAGCCATTGTAGGGATATTGGCGCTGCCGCGCCATTCCCCTAGGCACGCGCCTAGAGAATATGCTCCGACGAGGTTGGGACTCTCAACCTCGGGCAATGCAGGCGAGAGAACCGCCTAATGTACTCTCTCGCTGCCGGACTCTCGATCGAGACAGACGTCTCGATCCTACGCTCTCGAAGTGAAGTCGAATAAAGTTGTTTTGTTACATACGCGAGTTTCTCACTATCGATAAAAAGTCTCCCAGCGGTTCTGTGCAGAGTAGGCTGCATCTTGGTTCCGCATTTATCCGCGGGACCCTTAAACCTACAACTGGTGCACGTTTTCACGGAGACCACCAGGAAGAGATTGCCGGTTCTTGGCGGCGGGCAATCCGCTCGCTGCACGCTGCCGTTGCTGGTTCCTGGCGGCGAGCAATCCGCTCGCTGCACGCTGCCGTTGCTGGTTCCCGGCGGCGAGCAATCCGCTCGCTGCACGCTGCCGTTGCCGGTTCCAGGCGGCGAGCTATCCGCTCGCTGCACGAGGTCGAACACTGCACATCGGATGCCATCCTGGACGTCTACAGAGGACGAGCTTGCTGGAGTTCCGCTAATTGCGTGAAGCCACCGACCACCGTCGCCTTGACGAGCATCACATTGCAGCCAGTCTATCGACGAGCCCAACCATGCGTGCGCCGACAGGTATCGTTCCGATTATGCGAAATTTCGCCCCATTATTGTAAACGATCGTGATCGCCGCGCGGTACCTCGTGGCGAAAATAATCTACGAAGCCATTTTCGTATGCCTGTTGATTCGACCGTTTCGCGACCTTCGCGTTGTTGTGTTTATGCCGTGTCGAATCCCCCGTCGACTCGTGTGACCGCTACGACACCGGGTAGTTCATGTTTACCGCGTCGCGCCGTGCCCTTGCGAAACCGCGTACGTCTGCGCAGAGCGCGCGTTACGAATAATTCGCTGCCGGTCCAAACACTCGCGAAATCGCGCAAAATGACTACCCCCGCGCAGCTCACTCAGGATGAACTCCTTCATGCGCTGTTACAGGGTCGCGTCGATTCATACCGGCAACCAAAAGTGTCCGATTTCTTCAAAGAAGATCCGGCACTTTGGTTCGCCCAAGTCGAGTCATCCTTCCGCGGCAAGGATTCATAATCAAGCAACAATGGTCGTACACACGCGCACACGCGCTACACTCGCGCCGCGTACACAAGCGTACACACGCACACACGCGCACGCACGCGACTGCGCACATTTCAGTAATGGCAAGAGAATCTTAGATTGTTAGCGATCGAAATTCTCGCGCCACACACACGGGTCCGCACGCGCCGCGCACACACATGCGCTGCGTCACACACACGCGTCCGCACGCGCCGCGCACACACATGCGCCGCGTCACACACACGCGTCCGCACGCGCCGCGCACACACATGCGCCGCGTCACACACACGCGCCGCGCACACACATGCGCCGCGTCACACACACGCGCCGCGCACACACATGCGCCGCGTCACACACACGCGTTCGCCGCGAACACGCGCACACATACACGCCGCGCCCACGCACACGCGTCACACACACGCGTCTGCCGCGACACGCGCACGCGCCGCGCACATGTCAAAATGGCAAAAGAATGGTTTAGATCAACCCCGATCGAAATTCTTGCGCCACCACCCCGCGCAAACCGCGCGTTATCTCCGCGAGGTCCTGGAAACATTTTCCCAGCGCACCCCCGTCGCGAGCCAGCGCACCGCGCTGCGTACCTTATCGCGTACTTAGTCATAACTTGTACATAGTCCTCGCGTATCTTAGCTGTAAGAAACGTTAAGAAATTGTAAGCGTACGCAACTACGTCGCATTCGCTGCAGGCACTCTCAAGAAATCGCTTGAACGTCCATACACGGGACCGCATAAAGTCTTAAAACGCGTCAACGACAGAGTCATCGAAATCGAGGTCAATTGTAAACCGCGTTCGGTATCTGTTGAAAATGTAAAACCCGCGTACGCAGTTCGCGAATCGAACTTAGAAGCTGCCGGCGACCCTGCAGTCGTTTCGGGAAGCAGCACGAACCGCACGTATACAAATAAAAAGCGCGTTACGTTCGCTACCGAAGCGAGTAGAATTATAAAAAGAAAATTGTAAGTGCACGCAGTATGTGTAACACTTCTCCTTGTTAAAGCAGCGGTTAATTTAAATGTCGTATACACTCGGGGGGGAGTGTGTAGGGATATTGGCGCTGCCGCGCCATTCCCCTAGGCACGCGCCTAGAGAATATGCTCCGACGAGGTTGGCACTCTCAACCTCGGGCAATGCAGGCGAGAGAACCGCCTAATGTACTCTCTCGCTGCCGGACTCTCGATCGAGACAGACGTCTCGATCCTACGCTCTCGAAGTGAAGTCGAATAAAGTTGTTTTGTTACATACGCGAGTTTCTCACTATCGATAAAAAGTCTCCCAGCGGTTCTGTGCAGAGTAGGCTGCATCTTGGTTCCGCATTTATCCGCGGGACCCTTAAACCTACACCATCACATGATTAAACGTGATTGGACGTGACTGATGTTCCAATCTTTGCTGCTATTGGACGCTACTATTCCTGCCAAAACCACTGCTGCATGGCATGAATGATCGTGTGACTCGTTGCGGACTGTGATATTATAACCTTCAAAACCTTCTTCATATTGTTTTAATAATACAAAAATTTAAGTGTATTGAAAATTCGAGTAGTAAGCCCAGGAAATATTGAAAAAATATTGAAAAAAACTTTGCTCAGTGTCGAATCAATTTTAGAAATAATTTTTCAAAATTGAGCGAACTCAGTGAACTTATTTCTGAGCTTATTTTTCGAATTTTACTTTGTGCATTAATTATAAAATTTTTTTAAGTTTGTTTTAGGATAGGGAGGTGCAGAGCAGTGCAGCAGCAAGTGTAAAGAGTGTACAAAATAATTGGATGATGATATTATCATTTGTATTAGTTTGATATTATATGTAATTATCTGTTACATGTATATTTATGTATTATTATGTTTTGAAATAAAATATTGTAAAAATAATGTATTGTTGCAAAGCATATTATATCCTTTTATTATATTATATCCTTTTTTTTTTATATAAGTTTACTTCTAAATTTATGTAGTAATCGTACTGTACAGTAGATATATGTGTATGTGTATATGCGTATGTGTATGTTTGTAGAATCGTATAGCTATATATATAGCTTTTAGTTGAGGTCAGGAGGGAATGGGTCTAGGTGGCACTGCTAATGTCCACATGTGGGGATTTTTGGTCCACCACGTCTCCCACGACTCCCAACATCACGTCGGGGTCACCAATGTGGGGATTTTATTGGTGGAGGCGTACAGATGTACGCACTGATGAGTTCCGACGATCCTCCACGGTCGTGGGGACTAGGAACATAGATCTCGTAACACACGAGAGATTGGGGTCACCAGTGGCCGGAGGCCACGCGTTCTCTGGCGAGAACGCACGAAATAAATGTCCAGACGGACTGCGTTCAAGATGGACGCGCCAAGTGGTCGCGGCAAGGAGGATCTAGGTTAAGCACGTGAGGCCCACTCCTCACGAGTAATAAACACGTCGGGTAACGACCGAAATAACGAGGTTTATTAAACAAACTCAGAATGAGAGCTCGCGACACTCCAGAACGAGTCGCGATAACAATATACGGAGAACCCGGCACGGTCCTGCGGCAGTAAGCCGCAGGATACACGGTATACAAAACACGTTTGCTTTCGATAAGAGGCGTCGCGAGAAGAGAGAAAGGCAGAGTCGGCAACGCGCTCGTTGCCGCTATCGCCCGGCCGCGCAGGCGCAGTAGCGCTTACAGCGCGGCACATGCGCGGCTGTGTCGCCGGCCCCACACACACATTATACATGGGAGATTGCCCTCCCTGATAAAGACTGCCAGCCTTACGGGAGAATGTGTCGCTCGAAAAACACTGTAGGTTTAAGGGTCCCGCGGAGAAGTGCGGAACCAAGGTGCAGCCTACTCTGCACAGAACCGCTGGGAGACTTTTTATCTCTAGTGATTCACTCGTGTATGCAACAAAACAACTTTATTCGACTTCACTTCGAGAGCGTAGGATCGAGACGTCTGTCTCGATCGAGAGTCCGGCAGCGAGAGAGTACATCGGGCGGTTCTCTCGCCTGCATTGCCCGAGGTTGAGAGTGCCAACCTCGTCGGAGCATATTCTCTAGGCGCGTGCCTAGGGGAATGGCGCGGCAGCGCCAATATCCCTACACACTCCCCCCCGAGTGTATACGACATTTAAATTAACCGCTGCTTTAACAAGGAAAAGTGTTACACATACTGCGTGCACTTACAATTTTCTTTTTATAATTCTACTCGCTTCGGTAGCGAACGTAACGCGCTTTTTATTTGTATACGTGCGGTTCGTGCTGCTTCCCGAAACGACTGCAGGGTCGCCGGCAGCTTCTAAGTTCGATTCGCGAACTGCGTACGCGGGTTTTACATTTTCAACAGATACCGAACGCGGTTTACAATTGACCTCGATTTCGATGACTCTGTCGTTGACGCGTTTTAAGACTTTATGCGGTCCCGTGTATGGACGTTCAAGCGATTTCTTGAGAGTGCCTGCAGCGAATGCGACGTAGTTGCGTACGCTTACAATTTCTTAATGTTTCTTACAGCTAAGATACGCGAGGACTATGTACAACTTATGACTAAGTACGCGATAAGGTACGCAGCGCCGTGCGCTGGCTCGCGACGGGGTGCGCTGGAAGAATGTTTCCAGGACCTCGCGGAAATAACGCGCGGTTTGCACGGAGTGGTGGCGCAAGAATTTCGATCGGGGTTGATCTAAACCATTCTTTTGCCATTTGGACATGTGTGCGGGCGCGTGCGTGCGCGCGTGTGCGCATGTGTGCGGCGGGCGTGTGTGTGTGTGTGGCGCGGCGCGTGCGCGTGTCGCGGCAGACGCGTGTGTGTGACGCGTGTGCGTGGGCGCGGCGCGTATGTGTGCGCGTGTTCGCGGCGAACGCGTGTGTGTGCGCGGCGCGTGCGGATGCGTGCGTGTGGCGCGAGAATTTCGATCGCTAACAATCTAAGAATCTCTTGCCATTATTGAAATGTGCGCAGGCGCGTGCGTGCGCGTGTGTGCGTGTGTACGCTTGTGTACGCGGCGCGAGTGTAGCGCGTGTGTGCGTGTGTACGCGGCGCGAGTGTAGGGCGTGGGTGCGTGTGTACGACCATTGTTGCTTGATTATGAATCCTTGCCGCGGAAGGAGGACTCGACTTGGGCGAACCAAAGTGCCGGATCTTCTTTGAATAAATCGGGCACTTTTGGTTGCCGGTATGAATCGACGCGATCCTGTAACAACGCATGAAGGAGTTCATCCTGAGTGAGCTGCGCGGGGGTAGACATTTTGCGCGATTTTCGAACACTCGTATGTTTGGACCGGCAGCGAATTATTCGTAACGCGTGCTCTGCGCAGACGTACGCAGTTTCGCAAGGGCACGGCGCGACGCGGTAAACATGAACTATCCGGTGTCGTAGCGGTCACGCGAGTCGACGGGGGAATCGACACGGCATAAACACAACAACGCGAAGGTCGCGAAACGGTCGAATCAACAGGCATACGAAAATGGCTTCGTAGATTATTTTCGCCACGAGGTACCGCGCGGCGATCACGATCGTTTACAATAATGGGGCGAAATTTCGCATAATCGGAACGATACCTGTCGGCGCACGCATGGTTGGGCTCGTCGATAGACTGGCTGCAATGTGATGCTCGTCAAGGCGACGGTGGTCGGTGGCTTCACGCAATTAGCGGAACTCCAGCAAGCTCGTCCTCTGTAGACGTCCAGGATGGCATCCGATGTGCAGTGTTCGACCTCGTGCAGCGAGCGGATAGCTCGCCGCCTGGAACCGGCAACGGCAGCGTGCAGCGAGCGGATTGCTCGCCGCCGGGAACCAGCAACGGCAGCGTGCAGCGAGCGGATTGCTCGCCGCCAGGAACCAGCAACGGCAGCGTGCAGCGAGCGGATTGCCCGCCGCCAAGAACCGGCAATCTCTTCCTGGTGGTCTCCGTGAAAACGTGCACCAGTTTCCGGGCACGTGCAGCGTGGTTCTTGATTTCCAGATCACGTCGGGGTCACCAGTTGTAGGTTTAAGGGTCCCGCGGATAAATGCGGAACCGCGATCTCGGTCTCACGTTCTTAATCGACACCGGAGCCGACCTCTCTTTGCTGCCGGTTGCCAAAGGCTCGCGTCGCCCAACGGGTTATAAACTCTACGCGGCAAATGAGACAATGATTGACACGTACGGCGAGAAGCGTTTGACTTTGAATCTCAACCTCCGCCGTTCATTCCCGTGGAATTTCTGCGTCGCATCGGCACCGTACCCGATAATCGGTGCCGACTTTCTAAAACATTACGGGCTGCTCGTTGACTTGCGCCTCCGCAAACTGATCGACTCCATGACGAAGATTGCCGCCATCGGCACTGTAAAACCTTCGTCCGTGCGCGATGTTAAATCGGTCGATCCAGCGTCCGCGTTCGCCGGAATTTTAACCGAGTTTCCGAATGTTGTCGGGCCGTCACAGAATAATGACCGTACGCCACAAGACGTCCTTCATCATATTGTGACCGAAGGTCCACCAATTGCGGAACGCGCACGGAGGCTAGCGCAGGAAAAACTGCGCGCCGCGAAAGCAGAGTTCAAACAGCTCGTCAGCTCGGGAATTTGCAAGCTTTCTAGCAGTCCTTGGGCGAGTCCTATTCATCTCGTCCCGAAAAAGGAGGGGGGCTGGCGCGTCTGCGGCGATTACCGCCGTCTCAACGCGGTAACGATTCCTGATAAATATCCAGTCCCCCATCTTCACGATTACTCCGTGAACCTTCACGGAAAATCGGTTTTCACGAAGCTCGACCTTCACCGGGCATATCAACAACTTCCGATCGCCCCGTCTGATATTCCGAAAACGGCGGTCATTACCCCGTTTGGACTTTTCGAATACACGGTAATGCCCTTTGGCCTGCGTAATGCCGGACAAACCTTCCAGCGTGTTACATCTACCGTGCCCTCGGGGATTTAGACTTTGTATTCGCGTATATCGATGATATTCTCATTGCGTCCTCGAACCGAAAGGAGCATGAAGATCACCTACGCGTAGTCCTGCAACGCTTGCAGGAATATTGTCTTCGGCTAAACACCCAAAAGTGCGAGTTCGGGAAGTCATCTCTCGAATTCCTCGGTCATGTCATTGACCAGCACGGGTCTAGCCCAATTCCCGAGAAAGTCAAGGCCATAATAGATTTTCCAAGGCCTCGGACCGTTGCCGATCTTCGTAGGTTCCTTGGCATGGCCAATTTCTACCGACGTAGCATTCGACACGCTGCCGACGTGCAGGCCTCCCTGCACGAGTACCTCGGCGAGTCGAAGAAAAATGACAAACGCGAGATTGTATGGACTCCTAAATCTGAGGAAGCGTTCGCTCGGGTCAAAAGTGACCTCGCCAACGCAACCATGCTTGCTCATCCCGCGGCAAACGCAGTGACGCGTATCGTCACTGACGCCTCCGATTTCGGCATGGGCGCGTCACTCGAGCAAAAGCTCGAAGACTCCTGGAAGCCCTTGGCTTTCTTCTCCAGGAAATTCAGTCCTGCCCAACGCAATTATAGTGCGTACGATCGCGAGTTGACTGCCGCTTATGAGGCACTAAAATACTTCCGACACTTCTTAGAAGGTTGTGAATTCAGCATTGTGACAGATCACAAGCCTCTCACGTACGCGTTTCGTCAGAAAGCCGACAAGGCATCTCCTCGACAGCTCAGACAGTTGTCGTATATCTCACAATTCACCACTCGCATTGAGCATCTTCCTGGCTCGGAAAACGTCGTTGCCGATTCATTATCACGAGTCGACTCGCTGCGCCTCGCCTCGAACATTTCTCTGGATGAACTGTCCAAAATGCAAGAGAGCGACGACGAGCTTAAGGAAGTACTGCGCTCCGCTGACCACTCGTTGTCCCTGCGACAGATAAGGTGGGGACCTTCCCACTCTGCGATCGCGTGCGACCTCACGGGCGAAACCTTGCGTCCGTACATTCCACAGCCGGCTAGAAAAAAGATTTTCGACACTTTCCACAACCCTGCACACCCCTGTGCTAAGATCACAGATCGGGTAATTCGGAAACGTTACGTCTGGCCGGACATGCATCGCGACATTATTAAGTGGTCCAAAGACTGCTTGGACTGTCAACAGTCTAAAGTAACGCGGCATAACCACATGGCTCCTGCGGAATTCGTAGCCCCCGACAGCCGCTTTAAACACGTCCATATGGACATTGTCGGTCCGCTGCCGGTTTCCGACGGCAATCGCTATTGCCTTACAATAATCGATCGTTTCTCGCGATGGCCCGAAGCCATTCCGCTGCCGGATATCGAAGCAACCACCGTGTGTAGAGCTTTTGTAGATCACTGGATCTCGCGATACGGCACGCCAGAAACGCTAACAACTGACCAAGGTAGTCAGTTCGAATCCAAATTGTTCACAGCGTTATTGCAACTATCCGGTTGTCACCGGATACGTACTACCGCGTTCCATCCCGCCTCTAACGGCATGATCGAAAGATGGCACCGCTGCCTGAAAACCGCGATAATGTGTCACGCGAACACGAAATGATCACGAGTCCTGTCCACCGTGATGTTAGGGTTGCGAAACAACGTGATGCACACCGGGTCCTCACCTGCCGAATACCTGTACGGCACGACGTTGCGTATTCCGGGAGAGTTTGTTCTTCCCGACGACGGTCCGTCCGACCCGCAAATATGGGACAGCGACACAAGAAGCGCGCGTTCATATTTAAAGATTTGTCAACATGTTCGCACGTGTTCCTTCGCGAAGGCACTCTCAAGAAATCGCTTGAACGTCCATACACGGGACCGCATAAAGTCTTAAAACGCGTCAACGACAGAGTCATCGAAATCGAGGTCAATTGTAAACCGCGTTCGGTATCTGTTGAAAATGTAAAACCCGCGTACGCAGTTCGCGAATCGAACTTAGAAGCTGCCGGCGACCCTGCAGTCGTTTCGGGAAGCAGCACGAACCGCACGTATACAAATAAAAAGCGCGTTACGTTCGCTACCGAAGCGAGTAGAATTATAAAAAGAAAATTGTAAGTGCACGCAGTATGTGTAACACTTCTCCTTGTTAAAGCAGCGGTTAATTTAAATGTCGTATACACTCGGGGGGGGAGTGTGTAGGGATATTGGCGCTGCCGCGCCATTCCCCTAGGCACGCGCCTAGAGAATATGCTCCGACGAGGTTGGCACTCTCAACCTCGGGCAATGCAGGCGAGAGAACCGCCCGATGTACTCTCTCGCTGCCGGACTCTCGATCGAGACAGACGTCTCGATCCTACGCTCTCGAAGTGAAGTCGAATAAAGTTGTTTTGTTATGTAGGTATGGGGCCTACTATCCAGGTAAAGAACTAGGCACGTGTATGTTGGTAAGAGGAACTTTATTTGTATCTGCACGTGGCGGCAGACTCAGTGCGACTGGTGCCTAGGAAGGACGCCGACCGTGTCTCGGGGAAAATCCCTAGATACATAGAGTCGTGCTCCTATTTATTGGCGCCTGCTGCGTCGCCTAGCGGATGCACTAGGGAGTCAACGATACTCCCTACACCACCCCCCTCGCCAGTAATGGCGGGTGAGACGCAGACAGACATGCTAATTCTGCTCTTTGGTTATCGCGCTATATATATAAAAACAAAATATAACATATATACATAAATCCACGGTGCTATAACTACGAAATATATACAAACGACTATTTAAACTTTGCAGAACTTAGATGTAAACATAATGTTTATCGGTAGACAGGAAAATTGCTCTGTCTTTGGGAGGCTCTAGCTGGTATTGCACGTGATGGTTCGGTACCACTAGTTCTCGCTGACCAGAAACGCTGGCTTAAGCCTGTCCTTGCTAACGTTTACGTCGCGTTGTCGTATTCTAAGTACAAAGTTCTTATCACTACGGCTTAAAACTAAATATGGTCCCTCGTACGGTGGTTGTAGCGGTTTTTTAACCGCGTCGCGACGCACCAACACGTGCGATGCCGTGTCGAGGTCTTTGAACACGAACACCCGTCGATGACCGTGATGCGCCTTCGGAGCCGGCTTAAGCGACTTCATGTGGTCTCGCAGCTGCTCCACGAAGACGGATAGCCCCACCTGGTCCTTGCCCGCAATCAGGTCGCCGGGTAGACGCAGAGTCTCCCCGTAGACCACTTCTGCTGGTGTCGTCCCGCTGTCCTCTTTGACTGCTGCCCGGATGCCGAGCAGGACTGCCGGAAGCGCCTCCGACCAGGTTTCCTCCTGGCGGCACATGATGGCCGCTTTCAGCTGCCGATGAAGACGTTCTACGGCCCCGTTGGCCTGTGGGTGGTAAGCTGTCGTTCGATGGTGTTCCGCTCCCAGCGCTCGTGCCCATGTCTTGAATAGCACGGACTCGAACTGCCGACCCTGGTCCGTCGTTATCCTCAGTGGAACGCCGTAGCGCGAAATCCAGCCCGCGAACAGCGTTCGCGCGACGGTCTCCGCGCTGATGTCAGCCACTGGAAACGCCTCCGGCCATCTGGAGAAGCGGTCGATGGCGGTCACGCAGTGCGTGTAGCCCCTGGAATGCGGCAGTGGTCCAACGATGTCCACGTGAATGTGGTCGAAACGCGCGGTGGGAGCTGTGAACTCCCCGACCGGCGTCGACACGTGTCGTGAAATCTTCGCCCGTTGGCACCGCATGCACGTCTGCGCCCAGGTGCGGCAATCCTTCTTGACGGACGGCCAGACGAAGCGCTGCGTGACCAGCCTCACGGTTGCCTTGGGTCCGGCGTGTGCCAGACCGTGTAGGCTGTTACAGATGGCTCTGCGAAAAGCTGCTGGCACGAGTGGGCGTGCCTGGCCGGTGGAAATGTCGCAGTACACGTCCACGCTGGGCTGCTGGAGGCGGATCTTCTTGATGACCAGGCCTCGGGGGTCTGCCATCAACCGCTGCAGCTCGGCGTCCGAACCTTGCGCGTCGGCGAGCTCGTGAAAATCCACCGGTGCAACCACTTCCTCGATGCGCGATAGGGCATCGGCGGTGGTGTTCTCTGCGCCCTTGACGTGCTGCACATCTGTGGTGAATTGTGCGATGTAGTTCAGGTAGCGGAACTGAATGGGTGTGCATTTCTCCGGCTTCTGGCTGAGGGCGAAGGTCAGCGGCTTGTGGTCGGTGAAAATGGTGAAATTCCTGCCTTCCACCGCGTGGCGGAAATATTTCACCGCCGCGTACATTGCCAGCAGCTCTCGGTCGTACGCGCTGTAGTTCCGCTGCGCCGGGTTTAGCTTCCTAGAAAAGAAAGTAAGCGGTTCCCAGGTACCTTGCCGGAACTGCTGCAGCACTGCTCCCAACGCGATGTCCGAGGCATCCACCATCATGGCCAGTTTGGCCTTGGCTGACGGATGCACCAGTGTGGTTGCAGCTGCCAAAGCCGCCTTCGTCCTCGTGAACGCCGCGTCTGCCTCCGGTGTCCACTCCACGGGCTCGCTCTTCTTGCCTGATGTCAGGCAAGCCACGAGTGGAGCTTGGATGTTCGCCGCCCCAGGGATGCACCGCCGGTAAAAGTTTACCATGCCCAGGAACCTGCTGCGTTCGGCTTGGTTTACCGGCTTGGGGTAACGAGTGATGGCCTCCACCTTATCGGCCAACGGGCAAATCCCTGCTTTGCCGACCGTGAACCCGAGGAAAGGCACCTCCGGGACGCTAAATTCGCACTTTGCCGAATTTATCACTACCCCGAACTTGGCGAACCTCTGGGACAATTGTTCCAAGTGTCCGAGGTGTTGCTCTTTTGAGTCCGACGCCACCAGCACATCGTCAATGTAAACGTACACAAAGTCTAACCCGCGCACTACCTCGTCCATAAAACGTTGGAACGTTTGCGCGGCGTTACGCAGTCCAAAAGTCATCACCGGGAATTCGAATAACCCGAACGGTGTAGTGATCGCGGTCTTATGAATGTCTGCTTCCGCGACCGGGATCTGATGGTACGCGCGCACCAGGTCTATTTTCGAAAATACCGTTTTCCCGTGCAAACTCTGCGCGAAGTCTTGAATGTGCGGCACTGGGTACGCGTCGAGTACCGTCCTAGCGTTCAACGCGCGATAGTCCACGCACGGACGCCACTCACTATTCTTTTTGGGCACCAGGTGTAACGGCGATGCCCAGGCACTTTTTGACGGACGAGTGATGCCCTGTTGCAGCATATACTCGAATTCCCGCTTCGCCGCCTTCAGCCGGTCCGTCGTGAGACGCCGCGGTCGCTGCGATACGGGAGGTCCCGGTGTCGTCACGATGTGATGCTTAACATCGTGTTTCACCGCACTGCCACACACTGAGGGACGCGTAATATCCTGAAATTGTTTTAACAGCGCGTATACCGCACTGGTGCCACGCATTGAGCCGATTCGACCGTGCCGGTCGGTATTGTTCCGGTTACCGATAGGCCGGTGATTTTGTCGATCAACCGACGGTCCTGAACGTCCGGCAGGAGACCAAATCGGGCTTAAAAGTCCGCACCAATAATGGGTCGCGAAATGTCTGCAATAACAAACGTCCACGGGAATGCCCGGCGTAATCCTAAATCTACACTAATCACTACGTGCCCGTAAGTGTTAATTAGTGAACCGTTCGCCGCGGTCAGCACGTAGCTCGATTTCGTTCGCGCACCGGTCACTTTTTTCCGCGGGAACACGCTGACCTCAGCCCCGGTATCGACCAGGTACTGGGTCTTTGTCGTCGCGTCGGTTACGAAGAGGCGACGTGCTGTCCTCTCAGGGCCGCTTGTCGCCATCAGCGACTCTGTAGGTCGTTTCCCGACTGGAAAGTACACGGCTTCGTGCACTTTGTCGCCTTGTCTCCGAATCGCCCGTGATACCAGCAGATGCCGCTGGGGCGAGATTCGGCCTTGGACTTCGATCGGGAACGTCTACGGTACCGGCTGCTGGGCGTGCTGCTCCTTGGTTGGCGCCCTCATCCACAGAGTCTGGATGAAATCCTCCGGCACCTCGTTGCCCGCCAGGCTCCTTATGTGCCGCAGGAACTGCGACGGCGTCCGGTCTCCTCGTTCCTCGTGTTCGAGGAGCTGCTTAATCTTCCTCTGCTTGGAAGTGGAGAGCCGCGCGATTAATTCCTCCTTTAGCCGCGTATACTTATTCTCCTCCGGCGGGTTCAGCAGGATATCCTCTACTTCTTGCGCGGTTTTTACATCCAGTTGCGCCACCACGTGGTGGTACTTGGTGTCCTCTTGCGTTATCCCGCGCAAACCGAACTGGGCGTCCAGGTGCGCAAACCATAATGCTGGTTTTTCCGCCCAGAATTTCGCCATGTGCACGGCTACGGCCATGTTTTGCGCAGGCGGCTCCATATCAATCACGTCGGGGTCACCAGTTGTAGGTATGGGGCCTACTATCCAGGTAAAGAACTAGGCACGTGTATGTTGGTAAGAGGAACTTTATTTGTATCTGCACGTGGCGGCAGACTCAGTGCGACTGGTGCCTAGGGAGGACGCCGACCGTGTCTCGGGGAAAATCCCTAGATACATAGAGTCGTGCTCCTATTTATTGGCGCCTGCTGCGTCGCCTAGCGGATGCACTAGGGAGTCAACGATACTCCCTACAGTTACATTGTTGCGTCGCAGTGTGGTGGAATAGGTATTTTGGTTGTGGGTTCGAGTGCCCGTGGAGCGCTGAAGCGCTCTGCTCGTGGAAGTTAAGAAATAAACTTTGTACACAGAGTTTAAAGGCGAAATACTGTTGTAGATTTTATTAGAAGTACTGGGAGATGTAACTCCCTCAGTTCTACAATGAGTTCTGTCTCATCCTGGAGCTTCGAATCCTTTTTCTAGCTTCTTCCTTCTCGTCTCGCTTCCTTAGCCAATAGGAAAATTTGGATCTTCTGGCTAGGCGTTGATTCGTCGGATCACTCGTCTTCCGGTTGCTGCTTGATGGTGATTGGTAGTGGATGGATCTTAATAGCGCACGCACGGGAGTGGGGTACGCATGAGGGTGAAGCCCCGCCAAAACAAGGGACGTGGGGCCATGTGGGACCGAACGAGCGAGAGGTCCGAGGGAGTTCCAAGAGGTCCTTGACTGAGAATTTATGACCTCTTGTCCTTAACTGATTCCGGACTTCGACTATCCCTAATTTATGTAGAATTGGAGAAGCTACTCTAAGAGGCTGCGTGACTTTCTCTAAATTCCGCAATTAGTCTCGCCGACTCGAATTTCGTCAAGGATCTCTATGGAACTCTCCCGGTCTTTCTTTACCTACTCTAAACTATCGCGCCCAAATAAAATACGTATGTATGAAATACGCGATTGCATCTTATATTTAAATTTGCCTCTCCGCGCCATTAATCGATACTATATATATCTAGCTATGTTCGCGTGGTCAACTGGCCACGCTACAACATACACGAGTTAATCACTATCGATAAAAAGTCTCCCAGCGGTTCTGTGCAGAGTAGGCTGCATCTTGGTTCCGCATGTATCCGCGGGACCCTTAAACCTATTTTTTTTTATTTTTATTGCTATCAATATTAACAACAATAATACAAAGACTTGAGTCCACTCGGACCCATTAGCCGCAAATATATGCTTCTCTTATACCTATATACATAACGATTTGACTTAGCCAGGGCTGCGAGCAACGCGAGAGGCCGGCGTGGGGTTGTTACCCCAGGAATATGGTTTCAATTTGTTAGTTAAGTACGCGGACGCACCCAATGCGAGATCGGGGAGTCACTAGGAGAGACACGCGGCGAACCCGATTTAAAGGAAGGTGGATAACTCACAGACGCACCTGATGCGAGACCAGGGAGCTGCTAGGATACGGAAGAACCCAATGCGAAATCAGGGTTCCGCTAGGATGGTATAATTTTCGTGGACGCACCCAATGCGAAACCGGGGAGCCACTAGGTTGGAGAAATCTTCGTTGAATTGAATCTAAGATTAGTAAGCCTCGTAACTTATATATAATTTAATGGATACAATCCGAGCGGTAAGATTGTATCATGTGGGAACGTTCAATTATTAGATTAGGATATCAGGCAATAATTAAAGGTTGTAGATTACGCGAGTTAACAAACAAGACAAATATATTCTGATTTGGAATAGTTACAAGTGTGATTGTTTGTGTCGCGAGTGGATGTAGTAAATGTTCAATTAGAGAAATTGTTACCTAATGATGCACGGTGTTGACGCACTGGCAATGCGGGGTTAGATAGCGATTGTTGAATGCCAAATAGAATATATACCGAACTGACGGAATCTATAAGGTTACGTTTTGATTCGAAAGGGACTTTAACCCGATCTCACTAGACTTGACGCGACGTGACTGCACGAGTACTGAACCGCGTCTGAATCTTGACTGAACCGCTTCTCGACTAACCAAAGAGGATGAAAATGCATGGGTTTATATACCCTAAAAATGAGAGGGGAATGTATCTGTTTTATTTTACGGTCGCATACTCGTATTTGTCGTTTCTAGTGAGTTTAAGGTTTGCAGCTGGATCTTTTGTTTATAGGGGTAAAACGAAGGGTTAGCCAGGATGTTTCCTATCAAAGACTATCTTGACAAAACATTCCAGAAGGGGATGTTTTGAAGATTTCCATATTAGGAAATCGTACGGTGCTGTTACTGAATCATGCTTCGTGCCAGCTGCGTCCAGCCGGAGTACAATTATTAAACAAGGGGCCTGTTGGGACGCTTTTCGTTCTCAGAAAAGAGATTAGAACTTCTAATCGAAATGAACGTGGAGACACGTCTCCATACGTAACAATATATATATATTTTTATTTCTTTTTTTTTTTTTTTCTCTTATACTCTAATATCGTTAGCATCGCAGTATTCCTTAAGTATTTTTAACAGTCTTGTCTTTGGTTCGCTTAAAAAATAACTTACATCTACCGGTGGTTCTATGTTAACTTTTCTCAATTTTACAAAAAATTCTTGTCTACCCTTTTCATATAATGGGCAGTCCCATAAAATATGGTTCATACTCTTTACAGGACTTCCACAATCACATTCCGCGCTTTCTAATATACCTTTTCTAACTAGTGACTCTTTAGTATTATAATGATTTGATCTTAATCTACAAACTCTTACAATTACATCTCTCGGCATTCCTCTTTTGTGAAACCATGGTTTTCTTCTGGTTTCATAGTATCTTTCATAGTAAAATATACCTTTTGTAATAAACTGGTGATTGAGATTATCTTGAAATTCCTTCCACATTTGTTCCCTATATATTTGCCTAAAGTCTGTATGGGGTATTTTAATTAGTTCATTATATTCGGTTATTGTAGCTGTTTTTGCTAACCGATCCACTGCCTCATTTCCTTCTATACCTCGATGTGAAGGAATCCACATAAATTCTACTTTGCTGTCATTTGTACTTTTCTTTTTGAACTGCCTGATCTTATTCTTACTTTCTAAAATATAGTTCTTAGTTTTAACATTGACGGTTGTACTAGTTAAACTTTGGAAGGCACTAAGAGAGTCCGTGATTACAACATAAGACTTTTCAGCATCCTCCAAGCACAGATCCAGAGCCATTGTGATGGCATAGCACTCTGCTGTGAAAACTGACGCTGTTTTATGTATGCTGCTCGTCTGGCTAATGTCCTTATTAGGGCAATAGATAGCTGCTCCTGTGGATATTTCCTTTGTACATTTCGAGCCGTCCGTGTAAATACAGGTGCTTTCCCTGTACTTTTCATCCAGAATGATGTTAAAATCATAATTCACTGCGTCAGATTCCTGTAGCTGTCTTCCACTGGATATGTTGGTTTCTACATCTGTCAGTATTGAATTGTAGTCTGTTGAGAAGCATGAATAGTTCTCTTTCTTGAAATACATATGTTCCACTTCCTTAACTTCCTTTATACATTTGTTTATTATAGAGTATTTGTACTTTTCTGTTACGTTGTTAGGTGAGTTGATTACGTGTCTAAATTCTTCGATGTATTTGATGGCACTGTGCTGAGTATTCGATAAGACTTTGCTTAAGTATAATTTAGACAAAAAGGATGCTCTAACCTGTAGATATGGTATACATGCCTCTGCTAGAACTACATTTGATGGCGTACTCATACGAAGTCCTAAAGCCATTTTTACCGCCATTGTTTGAATGGCTTCAACTCTTTTTTTTTGGTGATCTACTTCTGGGTAGTAAATGAAGGAGGCGTAATCCGTTCTGGATCTTATATATGACTTATAGATTGTTAACAGCGTTTCTGGGTCTGCTCCCCACCATACTCCTCTGAGAAACCTTATGATATTTGATGCTTTTAGACATTGCTTTCTCATGTTATCTATGTGATTATTAAATTTCAGATTACTATCGAGGATCATACCTAAAATTTTTACTTGCCCTATATTGCACTTAATGTCTTGTTCTACTTTTATGGGTATAGTATTCAGTCTCAGATTTCTGTTATTAAAAATGACTATTTCCGTCTTCTTTGAGGATAGATCTAACCCAATTTGCTTTAGATTATAATTAACTATTTCTATTGCTTGTTCGATTTGTACTCTAGCTTTATCTAAGGAACTATCTCTAACGTATATAGCAATGTCATCTGCGTATTGTGATATTTGGATATCCTTTGTTATACCTTTAAAAATTTGTGATACGTATACCGTATATAGCCATGGACTTAATACTCCCCCTTGTGGTACTCCTTTATACATTTTTCTGTTGTAGTTTCCATTTAAGATATTAACAGTTCTATAGTACATCCAATTAGCTATAAAGCTAAGTGTGTTTATCGGAACTGCTATTTCAGCCAGTTTCTTCAGCAGAATGTTACATTGCACGTTATCAAAGGCTGCACTTACATCTAAAAAGGCTGCTACGGTATATTGTTTGTTTACGAAACCTGATTTGACGTACGTAATCAGATTGAAGAGATTGTCAACGCAGGATCTTCCTTTTCTGAATCCTGATTGAGAAGACGGCACGATTCCTTGCTGCTCAGACCACCATTGAAGTCTATTATTTAGCATTCTCTCAAACAGCTTGCACATACATGAGGATAGTGTTATGGGTCTGTAGCCATTCCCATCTTGTTTCTTGATGAATATGATCTGGCAATTTCTCCATTCTTCTGGTATGGTTTGGGCTGTATAAATTTCGTTGAATATGTCCAGAAGCAGAAGCTTGCATCTTATTGGCATCTTTCTAATCATTTTGTAGTCTATGCCATCCGATCCCGGAGAAGAGTCTTGGTTTGTTTTTTCAATTGCATAGTTAAATTCTACGAAATTAAACGCGCCATTTAAAAATTCATTTTCTTGTATGTCAAGTTCTCAAATTTTCTCAAATTTTCTCTATAGCCGTTTCTATTTCTTTGCTATATTTTTCTGCTGATACCTGGTTTGTACTTTTTACGTTTACCCATTTGGATTTCAGGATTTTAACCTTGTTCCATAAATATGTTGGTGAGATTCTATGGTTTAAATTGGAAGCCCAGATCCTGAATCCTTCTTTTTTTTTTCTTCTTAAGACTTTTTTTGTTGTTGCTACCTGTTTTTTATAGTGTAACCAATTCTCAAAATTAGAATTACTTCTCCACTTTTTAAAGGCTGCTTTTCTTAGTCGTATTGCTTTATTACATTCTTCGTCCCACCAAGCCACAGGGTTTCTGTGTATGTGATTAGGCATATCTTGCTTTTTAGGCGTACTTCTTTTAATACAATATATCATTTGATCTACAAGTGTTTTATATTTTTCTAGAGTGGCTAGATTTAAAGTGGAAATTGTTAAAGGCCCATAAGCATCATCCATCAGATTGTGATACGAGTCCCAGTTTGTTCTTTTGGTGGATAGTCGGTTGCTTTTTTTCCTGTATATACACTTCTCTATGGAAATAGATGTAAGCAAAGGAAAGTGATCTGATCCTAAAGGATTATCGTATTGCGTAACTTCTGTGATACTTGTTAAATTTCCTGATGTTATAATAAGGTCGAGGTTGTTAGATGTACCATTTCTTGAATCTAAATAAGAGTTTGTGTCTGTATTGATAATGTCTAAATTAGCATTTTCAATTATATTTTGAAATTTTATACCGTTATTGTTAGTGCAATCACAATTCCATGACATGTGATGAACGTTAAAATCTCCTGTAATGATATATGTTCCAAATTTCTTTAGATCATCTATAAACTCTTCCCACACCTTTGAGTTTAATGTTTGACCTGGTTTTCTATAACATGCAATGATTGATATGGGTTTCTTTAGATTGGTAACTTGTATGCTACATAATTCTGTGTTTGTATCTTTAATATTTACATCATTTAATGTTATGAAATTAAGGTATTTGGCTATGAGTATTAATATGCCTCCACCTGTTTTATTCATTCTATCTTTCCTGACTTCATTGTATCCTGCTACTTCAAATTTATCTCGTTCTTGGAGCCATGTTTCTGTACAGACAATGATGTCTGCCTTATTGCATAATTCCTCTATTTCTGTTCTTTTATTTTTTATACTTCTGCAATTCCAAGTTATTATTTTGAATGACTGTATATCTATTCTATTTGTCTGATTATACATCATGTATACTATACGAGTGTTCGATTAAATTCTTCTGCTGTCTATCTTTGATGATTGATCAGAAGTGTTGTACTTTTCTTTAATGTCTAAGTCCATTTCCCCCCCTAGCTCAACATTAATGGGGAGTAGTGTTTTAGCATAGTTATGTTGCTTGGATATGATTTGAAAACACGTTGGTGGTTCTGATTCTGTTTCTTTATGTGTTTCTTTTTTGCTTTCCTGCTGTTTTAATGCAATGCCATAATCCTTTTTGTTGATTTCAAATTCATTATTCTGAAAAATGATGTCTTTAACGATTTTAAGGGTTTTTATATTTTCCTTGTCTTTGCTAGATGTTTGCGCATTTGTTTTTAGCTGAGTTGTTTCCTTTGTTTTTTCTATGTTCCAACGTTTGATATCACTATAAGTTTTAACACTGTTTTTCCATGCATTCGAGTTTTCTTTGAGAGGAGTCCTCGAGCCTCCAATTCTTTTCATTTCATATTCTTTTTCTCTACTTACTTTTTTGAGAATGGGGAAACATTCTTTTGTGACTGCAATTTCTATAGGTTTACTCTTTTCCGCTTTCCCTATATTATATTTCTCTTTTAAATCTTGTATCGCTTGATATAGACTAGTATTATTTTGAGATTTATATCTTTGAATCTCTTTTTGGTATTGGATTCTTTACATTCTGAGCTAAAAGTTTTATGATGTTCATCACAGTGTGTGCATATATTAGTTGTACTTGATGAACATGATGAGGTTTCATGAGCTTCTCCACAATTCCTGCATTTAGCTGGCCTTTTGCACCAACGTTTGTATGTCCATATGATAGACAATTGTAGCACATTTTGATCGGTTCTATGTATACTTCTACCTTCATATTATAGAGACCGAATAATTGTATGTAGTTTGGCAGAACATCTCCTTCAAATATTATCACAATGTTCTCTCCAGGAATCCATTGCACTTCTTTATTTTCCTTGTTGTATATTTTTTTGCCCAATCTTCTGGCATTTAGAATTTTGCACGGCGATTTTGAATGTTTTATAATTTCCTCAGTCTCATATTCTAAAGGAAATCCTTTAATGATTCCTTTCCTTTCCGTTTTGTACTTTGGTACGTACGTTATTAGACCTGTGGCATTGGTGTTATTTTTTATAACAAAGGAATTTGCTTCTTCCTTATTTTTAAAGGAGATTTCTGCCTTATTAAAGCCCCTTTCAGTGAGGTCGAATGCAGCCTTTGTTTATTTTGATATTTTTCTCGAAATTTCCATTAAATTTTTCCTTCTTCTATCCTTCATATTTGTTGAATCCAATTTAATTTCTATTATTGCTGGCCCCTTATGGTTTTCAGGATATAACCTGATTGGGGTTTTTTTGGTTTTATTTTCATTTTCTTTGTAAGTTTCCATTTCCATATTGCTTAGAGTTAATCGTTTGAAGATTTTAAGTGTATTCTCTTTGTCTCCATCATCTGTCTTCCTTTTTAGAGAAAAATCCTTATTTGGATTTTTTCTCTCCTCTTCCGCCATTCTCCCGTTTTCCCTTTCGTTAAACCCCTACATGTTTTGTTGGCAGCGCGCTATCGTAAAGATTACCGTACAACGTTATAATTATAAATTTTCTAACAGGTTTATCATAAATAAATAATTATAAATGGAATCTTTTTCTGTCTCACGTTCGGGCACTCGACACTCCCCTTAAACCTACAACACGTGTGGGGATTTTTGGTCCACCACGTCTCCCACGACTCCCAACATCACGTCGGGGTCACCAATGTGGGGATTTTATTGGTGGTGGAGGCGTACAGGTGTACGCACTGCCGAGTTCCTACGGTCCTCCACGCACGTGGGGACTAGGAACATAGATCTCGTAACACACGAGAGATTGGGGTCACCAGTGGCCGGAGGCCACGCGTTCTCTGGCGAGAACGCACGAAATATATGTCCAGACGGACTGCGTTCAATATGGACGCGCCACGTGGTCGCGGCAAGGAGGATATAGGTTAAGCACGTGAGGCCCACTCCTCACGAGTAATAAACACGTCGGATAACGACCGAATAACGAGGTTTATTAAAGAAGCTCAACGTGAGAGTTCGCGACACTCCAGAACGAGTCGCGATAACAATATATGGACCGGCAGTCCTGCGGCACCACGCCGCAGGATACACTTTACGTAGAAGAGACGCTATATGCGCAGCGTATTCTCACGACGACGACTCGGAGAAGAAGAGTGAAGAGTCGCACGACAAACGCGACTCGTGGTTCCATGCGCTTGGCGCAGGCGCACAACACGCGACCTACGCGCCACCGTGCCGCCGCCCCACACACGTGCGGGGCCGGCGACACAGCCGCGCAGTTAAGCGCTTCTGCGCCTGCGCGGCCGGGCGATAGCGGCAACGAGCGCGTTGCCGACTCTGCCTTGCCCTCTTCTCGCAACGGCTCTCACCGAAAGTAGACGTGTTTTTGTATACCGTGTATCCTGCGGCTTACTGCCGCAGGACCGTGCCGGCTCCATATTCCGTATACTGTATATTGCTATCGCGACTAGTCTAGTGTGTCGCGAGCTCCTATTCGGAGCGTGTTAATGTTTATTACTCGTGAGGAGTGGGCCTCACGTGCTGAACCTATATCCTCCTTGCCGCGACCGCGTGGCGCGGCCATATTGAACGCAGTCCGTCTGGACAAATATTTCGTGCGTTCTCGCCTGAGAACGCGTGGCCTCCGGGCACTGGTGACCCCAATCTCTCGTGTGTTACGAGATCTATGTTCCTAGTCCCCACGTGCGTGGAGGACCGTCGGAACTTGGCAGTGCGTACACCTGTACGCCTCCACCACTCTAAAATCCCCACATTCTTGTAGGTTTACGGTCTGGGGAATTCCCAGACTGCGGCCTACTACCGCCGGGAAACCGGTGTAGCGTGGCCAGTAGACCACGCGAACATAGCTAGATACATATATATATAGCATCGATTAATGGCGCGGAGAGGGAAATTTAAATATAAGATGCAATCGCGTATTTAATACATATGTATTCTATTTGGACGCGATAGTTTAGAGTAGGTAAAGAAAGACCGGGAGAGTTCCATAGAGATCCTTGACAAAATTCGAGTCGGCGAGACTAATTGAGGAATTTAGAGAAAGTCACGCAGCCTCTTAGAGTAGCTTCTCCAATTCAACATAAATTAGGGATAGTCGAAGTCCGGAATCAGTTAAGGACAAGAGGTCATAAATTCTCAGTCAAGGACCTCTTGGAACTCCCTCGGACCTCTCGCTCGTTCGGTCCCACATGGCCCCACGTCCCTTGTTTTGGCGGTGCTCCACCCTCATGCGTACCCCACTCCCGTGCGTGCGCTATTAAGATCCATCCACTGCCAATCACCATCAAGCAGCAACCGGAAGACGAGTGATCCGACGAATCAACGCCTAGCCAGAAGATCCCAATTTTCCTATTGGCTAAGGAAGCGAGAAGGAAGAAGCTAAAAAAGGGATTCGAAGCTCCAGGACGACACAGAACTCATTATAGAACCGAGGGAGTTACATCTCTAAGAATTTCCAAATAAATCTTTAACAATTATTTTCGCCATTTTACTCTGTGTACGAAGTTATTTGTGAACCTCCACGAGCAGAGCGCTTCAGCGCTCCACGGGCACCCGAACCCACAACAAAAATCCCCATCCCACCACACTGCGACGCAACATAGCTAAATTTTGGTGACAGCGGTGGGATTTATTAAAAAATTTTGGAAAATCAACTGGACCATACATTGATGCCGGCTTGTGGAAGGCTCTGGAAAGGTGCAATCTCTCTCTCCTGGGTTTTCGTACGGTTTCCCCAGGAGCTTGGGTAAATACCGGAGAGCGAGTGACGTCAGCGGCCGTACAAGACACCCTGCCTGTCACGTGCACCCTTGAGGAATTCAAATCATCGAGAGGATCCAACGATAAGGAGAATCCAGCCGGGAGAATTCAACGACGGGGAACCGATAAGGAGAATCCAGCCGGGAGAATCCAACGACGGGGAACCGGAAAGGAGAATCCAGCCGGGAGAATTCAACGGCGGGGATCCAGGAAGGAGAATCGAGCAACTGCTGATAAGGAGACATCGCAAGGCCAGGAAAGCGTGATTGGTGGTGGATCATAGCGGTGTAACCCGGGCAGCGCATCCCTCGTAAGTTTAGAACATAAATTTTATTATTTTCGCCACGCGTAGAATGTTACGTAGCTTTAAAATGTCGCGTAAGGGTAGGAAAGTGCGTAGGATTAACTTGAATAGTAGTGGTAATTCCTTTATTGTTGACGATATAACGTTTGTGTCACCTTCAATAGATACTACGGTTGCCCTCCCTCAAGTAAGCTCTCTGCCATCTCATAGTACTGTTCCAATACAGAGTACCCCAACTAATTCTTCTATCTTTTATGGTACAACCGCTTCCTCTAATGGTCCCGCAGCCATCGAAATAAGTCCTGTTAATGTATCTGAGCGTTCTTTTCTGCCACTGAAACTTGCTATCGACCTTATACCTCAGTTTGATGGACAATCTTGTTCGGTGACGAAATTTATAGGGCAATGCAAATTAGCCAATGATAGAATCAAACCCGCCGATAAGGATAATCTTCTTGCTCTGATTAGGAATAAAATCGTGGGGCATGCTGACTTCTTAATTTCGGGCCACCGCGAAGTTAATAGTTTTGATGAGCTAATAAAAATCTTGAAGGAGTCATTCGCGCGATTTTTCAAGGTAGATTCGATTCATAACGAACTGAGAAACATACGGCAAGTAGATAATGAGAGAGTTGATGTTTATGGGGCCCGAGTTAGCGAAATTCTAAGTAGGGGAATTGAAGCGGCAAAAGAGAAATATACTGCGGAAGAATTTATAGGCGCGAAGGTTGTCCTCAGTCAAGCCGCGGTAACGGGTTTCACTAAAGGATTAAGCGACCGCGTAGCACGGATGATAATTTTAAAGGATAATTTACAGACTTTAGAATCCGCTATAAAAGTAGCAGTTCAATTAGAAGGTGAAACTTTTGAAGAATATCGACATACCCCTCCGAAACTCACTGTACGCGACGCTCGATTATACGTGACCAATACGCGACCTGATAGAAGGTGTTTTAGATGCGGCCAACCAGGGCATGACCGTGTTCATTGCACCGATAACCTCCCCAATCACCCCCAGAATTCCCGGGAAATTAGATGCCGTTTATGTAGGAAGACCGGCCATGTAGAGTCCCAGTGTTACGCGAACGTCTCAGGAAATTCTCAGGGAAATAAATTTAACCGACCTTCAACATCCCAGTTTAATGGAAACTCGCAGTCTTTAAACTCGCGAGGGGCACCGCGTCGAAACGCACCGCGGAACGAAGCCCTTATCGCGCGCGCCGGTCCATCCGAATCTGCTTAAATCTTGACGCCAGCGAGATTGTCCAATCACCCGCTATTACGTTGAAACACCAATCTTTTAATGAAGGAATTGCTTCTTTCCTTATAGACACAGACGCTTCCAATTTCGCTGTAGGGGCTGTATTGAGCCAAGGGCCTGTAGGGAAAGACCTCCCCATCGCGTATGCATCTAGAACTTTAAATGAAGCAGAATGTAATTATTCTACTATAGAAAAGGAATTGTTAGCAGTTCTATTCGCAGTAGACCATTTTCGACCTTATCTCTACGGTCATCAATTCACCCTGGTAACTGATCATCGCCCGTTAGTTTGGTTACACCATGTCAAAGATCCCACATCAAAACTTATGAGATGACGAATTAAATTGAACGAATACGAGTATAAAATTGTGTACAAACCTGGTAAGGTGAACTCCAACGCAGACGCATTGTCCCGAAACCCTGTAGACCTCCAAAATAATTCAATGTTCCAAACAAACTTAATAGATCCTTGTCTGGAGAATTCGGGGGTGGCTCTCGCAGGCGCCGGCGAGGTGTTGCTCACGAACCTCCGGACAAACCCAAATCCTAACTCAGACCAAAGTTAGAATATTACTGTGAGGAACGGGTTGCCTCTGTTTTCCTTGCGCGCGGGGAAGCAGTGGTTGGAAATGAGGTCGAAGACAGTTGCAAAACTTTTGGTAGTAGAGACAGCGATAATGACGACAGTGACGATTATCATACTGCTGACGAAGACGAAACGCCTTCACCCTCAATAAAATTCCATGTAGGAGGGAAGGAACCACTCTCTGATCTGTACGAGGTCGTTGAAAGACACGACAACCGTGAAGAGAGTGTAGATATTCGGATTCTGCCTCGGGCATCGTTGGCTTGCGGCGACTCGGGCGTCTGGAAAATCGGCAAGCCGGAAAACCTCCTGACCCCGTTCCAGGCACCGTTAGGCGCAAGGACGATGCTTTCTCTTTCTATCCCTTCTTTTCGGCGCTCTGGCTGCCCTGAGAATATCGGCAATCCGGAAAACCTCCTGACCCCGTCTCAGGGAGCTATCGCTGGTGGTGTATTGCGTGGTAAAGCGCAGATTCTTCAGGCTGAGGAGCCGGTTATAGGGGCACAATCCGAGATAGGGCCGACCTCATTCAAACCTGAAACACAGATAGAGAATCTATATGACACAACGCAGAAAGCGAATAAAATATTACCTATTAGAGTCACGGACAATATACCCAACCCTCATCCCACTTTCCTCCCGACCTTTAAACATTCTAAGGATTATCTCTACATGCGTAAAGATAACCTTATACATTTCCTCCCTACTGATTGTTCATGTGCTACAGAGACTAGCAAGGATCTCCTGAAACGGGAGAAGTTTCTTATCCATCGAGTAAAAGAGTACAATGTTAATGTTGGAAAAGCCTTAACCATACCCGGGGATAGATTCTATATATTTCACTTATTCATTAAAACTACCTCTGAAGAGATACCTGACTTTCAGAATGTCGTAGCCTCATTGAAGTCCCTCAAATGCCTCATGGATAGGAAAAACACAAAAACCCTTAGCATTTCTAGAGTACACAATGGATTAGGAACTATTGGTTGGGATCTCCTCGAACAATCAATAAAATCCATACTTACTGACCCCCAATATATAATAACCATTTGTTCCGGAGAAATAATCATCCCTGAAATATCGGATAGACTAAAAATTATTAAGGAACATCACGATACTACCATCGGTGGTCATCATGGTATGACCAAGGTATACGACAGTATTAGAGAAAATTTTTATTGGCCTAGGATGGGAAAAGAAATCCAAGATTTTGTGAGGACTTGCCCTTCTTGTCAACAGAACAAGGTACTTTCTGCAAAAACTAGACAACCCATGCGCATCACTGATACCCCAAGTAGAGCTTTTGAAAAAATTCAAATGGATATAGTAGGTCCCTTGCCCATTACCAATAAAGGCAATAAATATTTACTTACCCTACAGGATAATCTAACCAAATACTCAGATGCCATTCCGTTAGCAAGCATAGATTCAATAACTGTTGCCACAGCCCTGGCGGAACAATTTATTAGTAGATTTGGATGTCCCAGGACTATTCATACGGATCAGGGACGAAACTTTACGAGTGAAGTTATGAAAACCTTTTGTAAAATCTTCAAGATCCAAAGGATTACTTCTACTGCATTCCATCCACAGTCATTAGGATCTCTCGAACGTGCCCATAGAGTTTTTGTAGAATATTTGAAACACTACTGCACTAAAACAGACTGGGATGATTGGATTAGATTTGGGATGTTTTCATATAACACTTCCGTACATGAAGCTACAGGATTTACCCCACACGAATTAGTTTTTGGTGTTAAGGCTTTAATTCCTTCTGAATTTGCTAAGCAGGAAATCCCTCGGACATTCTTTCATTACTTAAACGAATTGTTTACAAAGATTACCACTACTCAAGCTATGGCAGCAACGAATTTAAATCGAGCAAAGGAAAAAAGTAAACGACTGTACGACAAAAATGTTAATCCTCGTAAATTTAATGTAGGCGATTATGTTTATCTAGCTAAGGAACCAAAAACGTCCAAATTTGATACCGAATGGGCAGGGCCATACCACGTAGTTAATGTATATAACGACTTAACAATACAGATAGAGATAAGTAATAATAAATTTAAAACGGTCCATGCGAATAAGTTGAAACTAGCCTGTATACGATTAGATTAGTAAAGCGACTGAGTATAAAACTGTTGTATAAATAAACTGAACCCACCTTAAACGATTTTAATGTAAATATATACATCAGGAACTCCGAGTGTAAGTACACCTGCGCACACACACATATATAGTTATTCTGAAACAGACTCAAATCATGCGCCGTCTATATAATCAATTAGAATAGAGTAGTATCAGTATCAAGTAGTATGTAAAAGCTGTTCCCATGGGAAACACCTTTTCAATAAGGGGGAAGGTGTAGCGTGGCCAGTAGACCACGCGAACATAGCTAGATACATATATATATAGCATCGATTAATGGCGCGGAGAGGGAAATTTAAATATAAGATGCAATCGCGTATTTAATACATATGTATTCTATTTGGACGCGATAGTTTAGAGTAGGTAAAGAAAGACCGGGAGAGTTCCATAGAGATCCTTGACGAAATTCGAGTCGGCCAGACTAATTGAGGAATTTAGAGAAAGTCACGCAGCCTCTTAGAGTAGCTTCTCCAATTCAACATAAATTAGGGATAGTCGAAGTCCGGAATCAGTTAAGGACAAGAGGTCATAAATTCTCAGTCAAGGACCTCTTGGAACTCCCTCGGACCTCTCGCTCGTTCGGTCCCACATGGCCCCACGTCCCTTGTTTTGGCGGGGCTTCACCCTCATGCGTACCCCACTCCCGTGCGTGCGCTATTAAGATCCATCCACTGCCAATCACCATCAAGCAGCAACCGGAAGACGAGTGATCCGACGAATCAACGCCTAGCCAGAAGATCCCAATTTTCCTATTGGCTAAGGAAGCGAGAAGGAAGAAGCTAAAAAAGGGATTCGAAGCTCCAAGACGACACAGAACTCATTATAGAACCGAGGGAGTTACATCTCTAAGAATTTCCAAATAAATCTTTAACAATTATTTTCGCCATTTTACTCTGTGTACGAAGTTATTTGTGAACCTCCACGAGCAGAGCGCTTCAGCGCTCCACGGGCACCCGAACCCACAACAAAAATCCCCATCCCACCACACTGCGACGCAACAATCGCATGGAAAGCGTTCGAGCTGGTTCGAGCGGTTTCTTTTCTTCCTTTCGGATCTGTCGAAATTTGGAGGCTTATTCCTTCTTAATTTAAAATGTGGAATTTTCAATTGTAAATAATTGTATTAAACGATCATTGAATATTGACTTGTTTAAAAATCTTCTTAATTTTTTAAACTTTCTATACGAATATAACACGAATATATGTATATGTAAAATTTACAGAACAAAAGTATAGTTTTAAAAATTACGTTTTTTATATATTGTTAACAAATGGTAACACATCAATATAATTGATTTGAATTTTAATACGAAGAGTATTATTTTTCGACGTGGAAATGAAAGGTATAAACAATCACGGCATGATTAAAATATTAAAAATATGAAAAGATATTAAAAAGATAAAAATAAGAAATATTATAAAAAAACAAAAAACCCGACTGCGAAAAGAATTAAAAAGAGAAGAAACAAAAAACTAATTTATCAAATAAAATATTGATAATAAATAAAATAAAAAATAAAAAAATAAATAGAAAGTATAAATTATCAATAATTCTTTTCGCAGCAAGATTTTTTGTTTTATTAATAATATTTTTTATTTTTATCTCTTTAGCGTATGTCGCGGTCAGGTTTTTTGTTTGTTTTGTTTGAAACGTACGTAAATCGCCTCATCTGGATAAGCTCTAAAGGTTCGACAAGGATAGCGAAGAGCCATCCCGAGAGTGAACAAGATAGACATACTACGTCGAGCGACCGCGATCGAGCTCCAGCACTTGAAAGCAGAGTTGGGCAAAATATTCATCTAAATAAAAATTTCGAATAACCAATAAAAGATAAAAAAATCTTTACTCGTCGAGAATCGAACGAATAATTTTATTCGACGAGAATTTATCCGACGAATAAAGATAATTTTTTTTATTCGAAGCGGATTTATTCGAACTTCGAATAATTTTTCCATCTTTGATCTGTATCTTTTATTCGAAGGCTTCGAATAAATCTTCGAATAACTTTTGCCAGCTCGAATAAACGGTGACGAGGTCCGACGAGCTCTGAACTTCAAAGACCCAGCGACTAACAAACGGCATACAATGTAAGCAGATAAAGAATCGCGCACGAATGAAAGTTTAAACTTTTAGATTTTTCAATATACCTTCATGAAATTGTGACGAGTGAATTGATGGGATTTTCCTGATGAAAATGAGTTCAAATTCGAGTGTAATCGAACAATTTTCATTGATACGTAATGTTACGATAAAAATTACAATCTCATTGAAGATAGTTCAAATGATATCGTGTTTGGACTCATTTTCATCGGAATAAGCTCTTTTCTTTTCTGATAAAAATTACACCGAACATGATATAATTAGCATCACATTTAATTGACGATTACAAATTCTATCAAGGACAAGCTTGCTGCACACAAGTTCTCGTACAATCAACCGAAGCAAGGATGTTTTGTGTGAGTTCTGGGCCAAGGTCGAATATTTTCATTTTATTCATACGAAACTGATCCGATTTCCACATATAATATTTAAATGTTTAGTAATCTGTTCAATTCAAATTTTGTAATGTAACAAATACATTGTAATATTTGTTGTAATTCGTTTGAAATAATGCCACAACAATTTCTAGTGGTGGTTCAGAGTCACCACTCGAGTGCAAAGGATTAACAATTTCTTTTTCTCTTTTGTATAATGTGGTACTGTATGTAAGCTCATCGGTATACACTGATCGCAATTTCATACGATACATGAAGCTACAGCTACGACTATGCTATATGCGTATATGGACAACTGCACATTGCTTGCATGAGTCCGAAACATCAAACTAGCGGAGTATTTGCATGTATAGGAAAATTATATACATATACACACATATACAGACGCACGTTGCCGATGAGCGAATAGGCGTCGAACATAACCACAATCTACGCTTGCAGTTTCCTCCAATCCCACTTCGACAGTCCTTCTACTTAGGCGCCACCTGATGAGCTCCAGCTCAACTAAACTTGTCACATTTTTTGCTCTATATTATCGATATCATGAATTCCGACGCTAGAAAGCCATGCCGAAACGGGAAACAAGTTTTCGCCTTTATTTCGCAACAGAATCAAGACAAATTATAGCTCAATTTGTAGCTGGAGATATTTTCTAATGCGGGCTGGTCTCGACATCATCCAGAAAACTCATCCAATGGCATAAAAATGCTTGTATTCCACGGCACGTGCATCGTCAATGTTTGGCCTACTTCTAACGCTCATATTTCTAAATATCTCCATAATCTCGTCAGCTCATGACCAGCCCGCATTAGATTGAACCTTCCTCTTTCGAATGAGCCCTTTACCAGCGACAAAATATTCCTTTTTAAGGACGAAAACTTGATCCCCGTAAAAACCATACATTGTCGGTAACGTAGTCACTCTACTTTTGGCAGCCCGGGCCCTTAATGACATTGGCAATGGTTCACGTATTCGACAACAACAAACGACCTGTAGAGTGTCGTGCACTGTTAGATACTTGTTCAAACGCAAACTTCATAACAGGAGAACTCGTTCAAAAATTGAAGATCCAAACGAGGGAGCAGAACGTGACAATCGAAGCGCTCAACGAGTTAAACACAATAACGAATCGACAAGTTACTTTGAAAATAGCATCAAAACTCAACAATTTTACACGTAAGCTAGATTTCTTCGTGATTCCGCGCATTGCAGGTCATTTGCCTGACGTACAAATAGATAGGTCTAAAATCACAATACCACCAAATATAAATTTAGCCGATCCTCAATTTCATCAACCCGCCAAGATAGATATGCTAATTGGGACCGGACCCACTCTATCATGTCTTGTAACCGTTTTATTTCTTCTACTTTGTCTTACTGCCGTGCCTTTATACGCGATCGTCCCGACACGTCCGAGCGATCTCGCCCGCTATATCGAGGACCGTCGCAACACACGTACACGCTGCCGATTTCTCGGGAGGCGCACACGAATGCCGACTCGTGCAAGGCTACGATCGCTCAGCCAACCCTGAGGAGATCATCCGCGATCACTTTGCAGTGGGTCAGAATGATCTCCGGTGTTGGAGGAGCGACCTTGACCGCACCCAATCCTTGTCGTCGCGACTCCGCCGGACGACTGGGGTCGTCGTAACACCCGTACACAAAGCCGAGATTTCGGGGAGTATGCACGAATGACGACTCGTATAAGACCTTTGCTCACACGGCCAACCCTGAGGACTGCCCCGTCGTCACTATACAGTGGGTTCGGGTACACTCCGGTGTTGGTGGAATGAACTAGGCAATACGGAACCCGTCCCCGACCGGCCGCGCCTCCACGCGAGGTCGTGCACGAACGCAGACCACGCGCACGCTGTCGCCTCCTCACGAGGAATGCGTGCGAGGGAAAAACGTATCGATGTTGAGTTTCCGATAGAGAAATAGGGACGGTTACGACCCTAGTAAGATAAGGTTCGTGCCTCCAGGCACTGGAAGACGGAGAGGTTCTAACTAACTTTGAATTATTCGGAGACGATGTTGGAGGTAGAAGTAAGATATATTCTGGTGTTTGTTGTATATACAATAACCGCTATGTGATGTTCGCTAGATTTATGCTGTTCTCAAGTCGCGCCTAATCTATCGCGACTTCACATAATCGTGCCATCGCGTACACTCTGCCCCACGAGAGAATGGTACCGTTTCGCGCAGCTCGACTGGCCGCGGAAGGCGCTGCGAACCTCTCAACTCCCACTCCCCACTGCGAGTTTCATATACGCGGCGTACCGTATTGAAACGAATTAGCATGGAAGTATAGGGTATAGGAAATCGTGACCATTTGCATCCACGCTTTATACTCTTTCACCCCCTTGCACTCTGTTTCTTGCATCCATCGCTTTCATTCTTAGAAACAAACAAACTCTCCTATCGCCTACATAGTCCTAAACACTTTTCATTCACACCTCTTCAGTCACTCGAGTTTTCCAAACATACCGGCGCCGGACCGTCGCAACATGATCCAGTCGTCCGCACGCACAAGGAACCCATTCATCCCACAATAATGAATGATAAATTTAATTTAATTATTTATTTTGAAAGTTTATTTCATTGGTTCTGTACAGGTTCATTGATTATGTACAGATATTATTATTTATATTCATGTTAGAAAAATCGAAGTAAGCAAACGGTCGAGGCAGGCCATGTGTTTTTTGTCAGCGCGTTGTCCCTCCCTAAGGGAAAGTCATAAACCCATGGGCTTGGGGGTGTCATAAACAAAGAGGCATACTGTCGAAGGCTTTCTCACGGCCGAGGATTTTTGGGACAGCAGGAATTATTCTAACGGTTGTCGTGTACGGTTGTCGCGAATAAAGATTCATAGTATTTTGTAATACGCCCACATTTATTTAATTTAACGATATCACGTTATCTATCTTCTTAGTAATCTCTTACATTCACATATTTATATTTACAAAAAACACAACTATTTACAAAATGACACAACTATTTACAAAAAACTTACAACTATTTACAAAAAACTTACAACTATTTACAAAAAACTTACAACTATTTACAAAAAACTTACAACTATTTACAAAAAACTTACAACTATTTACAGACTATTTACAATAAGCGGCTTATGTATGACTCACATCGATGTCCGAGTCATCCGACGAGTTCAACCATTCGGGGCTTCCCTCTAATACTGAATCTGTAACGTGGTCGAGTTCAAACAGCCTGGTTTCCTCCTTCAGCGTATGCCGGATAAAATTTTTCCAGTTTTCGGGAGACACATTTTCAACTGCTGCATCTACAAATTGGCGGACATCTGCCAATTTGTACGATGTACTTCGCGCCCTTATAAATTGTTTCACTTGTGCCCATGCCAACTCGATAGGGTTTAACTCGCAGTGGTAAGGGGGAAGGCGTAGCACGGTACGTCCATTTTCTCTGGCGTATTCGTCAATAACGTAATTGTTTTCTGGTCGTTTATGTTTTGTAACCAACTCCATTAGTCGAATTTTGACGAGCCGTGGATTCACCGTTTCCCCCTTACCCTCCAGCCACGTGATGATATCGTCCCTTTTCCACCTCAAGGAAGGATATTTTTCCTTTTTGACGCTGTGGTAAGGGGCGTTATCCATCACGATGACTGACCTATCTGGCAGCATGGGCAAAATTTTCTTAAACCATTCAAAAAACGTGTCTCCGTTCATTTCTTCATGATAATCGGCCGTTCTTTTTTTTTGCCTCGAAGCAAAGGAGGGCCCCTGGTACAAACCCGTCTGCTGACCCGATGTGAGTAATAATTAGCCGCTTTCCTTTTCCCGTGGGAGCAGGTATCCCCGTTGTCAAGCCCCTTTCTTCGGCGTTCCTCGGGCAGGTCACGCTGGTACCTACCCACTGCCTGGACTTGGTATCGCCGGCGTTAATCCATGTCTCGTCCAGGTAGTAAATAGACCGCCCTTCCGAACGAAAATTTTCGATTTGTTCGAGGTACCTACAAAGTAGTAAAAAATAAATTTTTGTAAGAAACGAGGATAGAAACTGAGTTTTTGGAAAAAAATATTTTTGAATGTAGATTGTCACTTACTTTTGCCGCCAGGAGATGATATGGGGTTGATCGATCAGGGCGCTGTTGCGTTTTTGTTGAATAAATTTAAACTCCATACGTTGTAGTAGTCGATGGAGTGTAGTTTCGCTAAACGAAGGCAAATTTTCGTCGTTGTTCACAGCAGCCAGAATTTTTTTTAGGGTTGGAAATTCCCGATTGAGCCAGAAGCTGTGAATTTTTCTTCTTATTGCCAATATATCGGCTTCCGAAGTTTTTTCCAAAATATTGAGGCGCCGCTTTTTTTTATTTGGCGATGTCACTTTTCCTGTAGATTTGTATTCCGCCAGGGTTCTGCTGACGGTGACTCTTCCAATGCCTGTCTTTTGCACAAGCATTAGAATAAGCGGCTTATATTTTATTCCCGGGTTTTCCGCTATCACGCTTTTATACAGATTAATAATAATCTGTTTTTGTGCGGATCGGACAAACTAGAAACGGAGAAAAGTTTAGTAAAAAAAAAGTTCAGTAAAAAAAAAGTTTAGTACAAAAAGTTTACTAAAATAGAAACTATAATTTTTTAAAAAAAGAAATAAGCTTATAGTAGCGAAATGCATGATAAATAATTATGTATAACATAAGCTTACCTTTCCCCTCGGATTTTTCTTCGCTGGAGATGTATGCGACGGCCCAGGAACTTGATCTTCCATTTCAAAAAAACACTGCGAACTCTATGAACACGATGGAAGAACACTACGAACTCTGAGCACTATGAATACCGTATGAACACCCGGTATGGCTACGAATGGGTCACGTGCAGCACTGCAGCGCGTGGCGTCACTACGCGCATGCGCTGTGCATTGGGAAGGGACCAATCAGGGCGAAGATGCGCAGCGACGGACGAAAATCGGTTCTCTCGCGGTACCATTCGCTCGTGGGGCAGAGTGTAGGCATTTACACGAGCCCTGTTCTGGCTCCACGTCTGGGTCCCTTTCTTATAAGTTCATCGTACGTTGCTCACGTCACGCTGTCCCGGAGGTTACGCGTTTTCGTCGTGATTCTCCCGAACGAACGTGAGTCGTCGTAGCATACGAGCACTCGCTGATTACTCAGGAAAAGTGCCCGAGTGACGACACGTACGAGGCGTCGGTCAGACAGCCGACCCTGAGGATCGTCTCCGTCGTCACCATTCAGTGGGTTCGGAGACTTTCCGGTGTCGGTGGAAAGACGTTAACCGCACTGACTCTGTACGAAACGTATCGCGAATTCCCGCACGAACGTATACCGAAAGAAGCGAGAAAATCGACTTCCTTTTGTCAAGAATTCGACTCGGGACCGATACAGTTGCCTTCGTCTCGTTGTAGTTATTATTGGATTAATAGCTACGGCAGTTGATTGCCGCCTGTATGATTTTATGGGCCCGTGTCGTGCGGTTTTCACGACACTTCCTCGGTTTGAGGTTAGCACGAGACGAAGGAACGCAGTCGGTTTGACCGTATCGCTCCTGAGTCGGTTTGACTCGCTCGCTGCGTACCGGACAGCCCGAAATTCTAAGACCCGAACAAGCTCGCGCCCAGACGTAGAGTGTCCTAGTTTTGTCGCGCATCGACCTCATTCGATCCGTATCGCGTGGGGATCGATGCGCGCGCACGCTAATTAGTGGGGGATCCTGCGATCCTTCCCTAAGAGAAGGATGACAGTACGACCAGGGACGTCGTGGTGGGGGTTCACGTCGCTCATGCGACACGCCGCCCGATCGATATGTAATCGATACGGTTACAGTCTCAGCGTAGGTCAGATAAACGCATCTAGTTGCGGAAATTCAGACCTGATACTCCAAAAAACACAATTTGGTTGGGTAATCGGGGGGAGTGCTCCTATCAACTCCCCAAAGAAATCACGCAAGTCATTCGTGACAAATATCAACTTCGAATTGTCAAAATTCTGGGAGATCTGTAGCGACGTCGTCGCTACCACGTCCCGGGGAATTTGACATCCCTTGTCTATAAACGTAATTGTTGGAATTTTTACCTGGACCCGGTACGTGCCTCCTCATAATGAGTCCCCCGACTCATCTGGCAGCCAGACTTTTCCGGGCCGATATCGCCCCGCCAGCAAATGTCCTTGATCCGTGACAAGCCCAGCTACCTCAGGTACTTGTACATACCTGATGGCTGTCCTCGCAAGACCAAGGGACTTCCTCGTTGCACATTTTCGT
The DNA here is from genome assembly GCF_050948215.1 of Halictus rubicundus. NCBI lineage: Eukaryota > Metazoa > Arthropoda > Insecta > Hymenoptera > Halictidae > Halictus > Halictus rubicundus. The sequence continues at coordinate 2,238,946 of NC_135152.1, forward strand.
GGCTGGCGGGTTTTTCCCGCTAGCCTTTGTCCATCCCTTTTCCGCGGGACACTCTGTCCTTTTCAAGGACCAGATAAATAGACCTCCGAAGGCGTCGGAGGCGTTCATTACTTCGCTTAGCGCTGACAAGAGTAGTTGATCACCGTTGTACCTCTTTCTATATTTCCGTATACATAGCCGTGTAAATATTCCGTTGTAAATAATATCTTTACAAAATAAACTTCGCGCAAAACAACAGAGTGTGGTTGGGTTTCCGAGTTTATTTTATCGTCGTATCTGCCACCTCAGATCAAAGAGGGTCCTCAGCAGTCACACCTCTCTTCCTAAGAGAAGGAATGCGAGATTCATTTTAAACAAAATATAACGCGTAACGAAACCGGAAGATACATGGTGGCACTTCCGTTTAACGAAAATAAGGTGAATCTTGGCGAGTCTCGCACAAGAGCTTTAAATCGTTTTTAACACATAATACTGACTTAAGGATCGAATATCACAAGGTGATCAATGAATACTTAGCGCTAGGTCACTTAAGTCCTGTAGAAACACCCGACGCCTCGGAGGGTTTCTATTTACCACACCACGCGGTTGTAAAGCTTGCGAGCTCAACCACAAAAGTCAGAATAGTTTTCGACGCACCAGCCAAATCGAGCACCGGTTACTCCTTAAACGACGCGTTATTAACTGGTCCCACAATTCAGGACGACATTTTCAATCTATTAATTAGATTTCACATGCACCGATTTGTGCTGACTGGAGACATCGAGAAATGTACCCACAATTATTTGTCCGAAATGAAGACAGGAAATTTCAAAAAATTCTATGGCGAAACACAAATAATGAAATCGCAACATTTCAATTGAATACCATAACGTTTGGTTTCTCTTCCGCACCATATTTAGCCACTCGATGTCTCCAGCAGCTAGCAGAGGATGAGGCCCAAAATTACATTACGGCGTCCGAAGTCATTAAGCGAGACATCTACGTAGATGATCTCTTGACCGGAGCCGACACATTTGAAAAAGCGCAAGCCCTTCGTCAGGAGATCACTGACCTGTTGCAACGGGGTGGTCTAAATATCCGTCAACGGATATCTAATGACCCACGAATACTCACAGATCTATCGAAAGATCAAGTACACCCTAAATTTTTCGGCGATGAAAGCGTCAAAACCTTAGGAATTTCTTGGAATCCTCACAATGACACCATTAGTTATTCAATAAACATTTCGGATCACAACACACACACAAAACGCATAATGCTTTCAATAATCGCTAAGATATTCGATCCTCTAGGTCTCCTTGGGCCAGTAATAGTTACCGCAAAAATACTAATGCAGCGACTCTGGCAACTCAAGGTAGATTAGGATGAATCATTACCAATGAACATCCAACAGGAATGGTGTTCCTATCAAAAGGACTTAAAATCGCTTGAAGGAATTACCTTCAAAAGACACGTCGCTCAAGGATCAACAAACACCATTGAATTACATGGTTTTTGTGATGCTAGCGAACAAGCATACGGGGCCTGCTTCTACATTCGTACCGTGAACAGATCTGGACGCATTAAAAACAGACTTCTATGCGCAAAATCCCGCGTTGCGCCACTGAAAACGATTAGCCTCGCACGACTAGAACTGTGTGGTGCGAATCTACTAGCCACGTTATATCGCACGGTAAAAAATCACTGCAACAAGCACACATCAAACCAGTTTTTTGGACTGATTCCACAATTGTGTTACATTGGCTGTTACGGTCGCCAAACACGCTCAAAACCTTTGTCGCGAATCGCGTCGCAGAAATCAAAGATAAGACCGAAATCGCGGCATGGCGACACGTAAGGTCAGGCGACAACCCGGCGGACTTATTATCTCGAGGGATAACTGCCCGCGAATTAATAATGTGGGGTGTAAGTAAATATATATTGTATATATTGTATATTGTATAGTTTACGAGCGTCTAGGTTTAAGTACCATGTTGCCCGACCATTCGGGACACAGATGGTTTGCAGGCGAGCGGCGATGACCTGCAAAACCGTGTCCCAAACCTTCAGGAAAAACCGTTACCTTGACCCCCCAGGTACATCGCGGGGGAGAAAGAGCAGAACACTTCAAAAACACGAAGGGAACAGAGCAGTCCTGAAAGTCGAAGGGAGCAGAGCGAGTTAGACAGCGTAGAACAGCGTAGCACCGTGTAGTCGCGTTTAATACAGTTTTAGTTCATTATCGTTCGTTCTAAATAAACTATATATATTTCCCGTTCCTTGACTTACACATTACTTGATCTCCACCAATAACTTCCAATTCCCACAATAAATAACAAATTTTGGCAATTCGGACCAAATTGGCTTACCCAAGACGAGTCATTATGGCCGAAGTCGCATGTCGAAGCACTCAATGCGGTTCCCGAATCACGGAAGATCACATGCTTTATTACCACATTAAATAACGCTCAAGAAATTTTCGAGCGATGTTCTTGTATCAGGCGACTTCGTAGAATCATAGCATATTGCTTACGATTTCCACCCAACGGACGTTGCCATGGGCCAATCACCGCACCCGAAATTAATCGCGCAAATGAAAGGATCATAATGCTCACACAAGAATCAGCATTTCGAGAGGAACTGCATGATCTCAAAAATAAACACACATTAAATTCAAAAAGCAAGTTACTTTGTCTGTCCCCTTTCATCGATGGAAGGGGAATATTACGCGTTGGAGGTCGACTCCAAAATTCAAATTTAAGTTATGACTAGAAACATCCAATCCTTTTGCCGAAAACTTCTCATATCAGGGAACTAATTATTCGCGACGCTCACATTGACAATTTTCATTCTGGCGTAACATCAACCCTGAATAGCATCCGTCAATTTTATTGGCCGATTGAAGGAAAGGCAACCACACGTAAAATAATAAGAAAATGCATAAAATGTTTCCGCGTATGCCCACCTACCACAAACTATCTAATGGGCAACCTACCAGCACCTCGGGTTACTGAATCACGACCATTTCTGAACACCGGCATCGACTATTGCGGCCCTCCCTTTTTACATAAAGGAACGTCGATACCGAAATCGCGCACGAATAAAGATTTACGTGGCCGTTTTCATATGTTTTTCTTCCAAGGCCATACATCTCGAGGTAGTTGGCGATATGACCTCACAGGCCTTCATGGCTGCCTTTAAAAGTTTTATTGCACGACGCGGATTATGTAAAAACATTTACTCGGATAACGGGACAAATTTTGTTGGTACCAATAATGAGTTGACCGAGCTTCTCAGAGGTTTGTCTGAGGACGAAGCAAACAAACGCTTCTTTGTTGAAAAGGCCATTACCTGGCACTTTATACCGGAATTATCACCGCATTTCGGCGGACTCTGGGAAGCCGCGGTCAAGTCGTTTAAGCACCATTTAAAACGAGTCGTTGGCGAGGAACTGTTCACTCATGAACAGTTTTCCACTTTTGTAACGGAAATCGAGGCGATCCTCAATTCCCGTCCTTTAACAACATTATCTTCCGATCCCAATGATCCAACCGCCCTCACTCCTGGCCATTTTTTGATCGGTTCCGCGCTGACAAGCATACCGGAAATCGATTACACCGAATACCACATCAATCGGTTGTCCACGTGGCAACACATTCAGAAGGTGAAGCAGGACTTGTGGACCAGGTGGTCCAAGGAGTATATTCATCACCTCAGTACACGTTCAAAATGGACCAAGGGGGAACATACCATTCAGCAGGGGACCCTGGTGGTTCTCAAGGACGATCATTTGCCACCAACACAATGGAACCTTGGCAGAGTGCTAGAGATTCATCCAGGCAGAGACGGAATAATTCGCGCCGTGACCATAAAGACTATTAACGGGACTTATAAACGTAATGTAAGACAACTCGCGTCTCTTCCCATTGAGATAGAAAAATAAGCGCATACTTTACTTGTATTATATTTTATATACTTTACTCAATTTTTTTTTTCTATCGTGTCGCGTTAATCATATTAGTTTCCCGTTTATATAAATATACATGTATTCTCTCGCGTTGATTATTATTAAGTTAGTACTTAGGAATCTAGAAATAATACATCGCGTTAAGTTAACTTCACAGTCACATTTTTACGACGAATAATTAAGGATTATTGGCATACCGTTCGCTTCCGCCATAAAATAGATTTCGTTTCATTTTGAACTAACAATAGTTCAACGGGGGGAGCATGTTCGATTCCTAGCGGAAGCATGCCTCCTCGCAGATAATTCGTGCGTCCGTCTGTACCATTCGTTAGGCACGCAAGGGTTTCAGAATTGTACGCTGCGGGCCTTATGGTCCGCGCATTCGGCCAGGAAGGGCTGCGGTCCTCCTGAGCAAACACAAGGACCACTCAGGCCAGGCTAATTTACGACGCCTAAGAAGTCAAGAAGACCGAATCATGTTAAAGCGTACCCTGTCCTTCGTCACCGGACCCAGGTCAGAGGTCATAAATTGCACTTAGGTTGCATCGTCAAACACGGTCTGAAGTGCAATAAAACATCTGCGGGCCACTTGGGCCAAAATACGCGCACTGCTTCAGGGTTCAATAAAAAACGCACATTTGGGAAATTCCCAATTCTGCTTGAGGCGGAGACTTCCTTCTCCACCAACGAGGAAAACGCAGGAAGATCCTCCTACTTCAGGCAACCAACAAATGAAGACATTTCTTCCCCCGTCAGCCTCTCATGTCCGAACTGACGACAAGCGAACCCTGAAGCAGAAGAATTAGAATCTAAGTTAACTCCGAAAGAGCAACCACATCGCGGGTCTACAAGGATCACAGCATCCTACGAGTAGTTCGAAAACACATAGTCCGTTGTCCGTCTAAGTTACTCCGTAAACATTCATATTTGTCTTTCATCGTTACCAGTCACTGTTCCATAGTTTAATTAATCACCTAATGTTAAGTCGGCGGGTGATCGTGGTAGTGAAAGTTTAATGAATTGTTATTAAAAAGACTCGATTTATTTTGAAACCACTACACACGGGAATTTTCACTTAGTCTTCTTATATTTTAATTTTTCTTCTTTCGTGCGGATCTTCCAAGCTTCATGTGTTTTAACTGTGCTTGCTGGAATACTGCGTCTCGTTGTCTTCTGATGTCCTTCCCACTTAGGATATTATTAATTTTGGTGCACCAGTTGCCAATAAAATTTGAAATTTTCAAGCTCACTATCCTGTTTCGTAATTGGTGTGCATGGTGCTCACATCTGATAAATGAAAAGTTCATTTGCGCATGCAACATGTTCTCCATGTATTCTTGGAGTTTACTTTTGAAATAAACATTGGGCATGGCTTTGTGCAACAATATATCAATTTTTTTCAATACATTCTGTATTGATGCATCTTCATTAAATCTGCAAAAAGATGCTTTGCACAACTGGCATTCCTTATGAGGGCTAACAGAAATGATCTTCTTTATAATTGCACAATTATCAATTTCCCCAGATTCTTCTTGTGCTATATCTTCGGTATTTTGAGCCGCAGCACTCCTTTCTTCTATTATCACCTCAGACATTGCAGATTTGATGTCCTCTTCTTGTTGTTCTTCTTCTGTTAGAAGCTTCTTTAAGGTAAACAGGAAGTATCCACCGCAGATATCTTCACAATTGAAACCAACACTTTGGCTGGAGGCAATATTATTGATCAGCATGATTTTGTACGCTATCTGGAAGCCGTATGAAGTGGGATGTATGTTCTGATGCCCAACAGATCGTATGCATCCAAAAAAATTTTCTAAGGGATCTTGATTAATTAATCTTGTTTTGAAATTTTCAAATCCCTTTGTCTTCAATAATCTCCATAGCATTTGAAATCCGGAGATAGTCTTCATCCAATTCTTCAAGCATAGTGCTCCAGACACTGGCATTTTTGAGGCTGAATGGACGTACCGCATACATTTCAGGCTTCTTATTGCATCAGACCAAAATTCTTCGTGTGCACTTGTTTTTGATAAAACCGTCCTCAGCAGAGCTTCTGAGACTGCACTGTGCCCATTAACGGAGTCAAATAGGTTGTTGAAGAAGTTAAGGACTTCCGCTGTCGTGAGGCCTTCCTCCTTTGGTATTCTTAATGGGCCATGGTCTGTTTCTACAACGCCTATAATAATGAATATTTTATCAATTATACAGGCATAACAGAACGTCCATACTATTCATATAGCGAAATATAACTTTTACTTACATTGGTGGTGGCTAAGGAATCCTATATGTGACGCCACTGTTTCGCTGAACACTTGTGATGCGTACTTCACTTTCATTTTTTTAATCTTTTGAGGAACCACATGTTCATTCGTCAATTTCTTCATCATAGGGCGTACCACATATCCAGAGACATCCATATTGTACGCCTGTTCGATGGTTTTCCATGATGCGAATTGCCTTTCGCATTCTTTTCTTCCTGGTGTCACATTGATTTCCAGGTCCTTATTTAACAAGTTGTTTCTCACTTCTTTGATTAAATGTGGCGGATCATAGAATGGTATCAATGGAATACCATCTATTTCAATTATGTCACCTATAAGTACAAAATGATTGCATTGATTCACAATATTATATTTTTTAAATTATACGAAAAACTTAATAATGTATACATACGGTGCTCTTCTCCCTGCTTCCATTTTTTCGCCCGTGTGTCTGCCTGTAATATGTTGATGGCAGCAACATTTGACGATCCTTGGTCACATACAGTGGCAACAACTTCTAATCCAGTTTTCTTCACTGCTTTCACGATGTCCTTGATGCACTGTATTAATTGTGGCGTTTTCGTTTGGCCGTCACAATAATTGTAGGAAATGGGCATTTTCCACCCACTGTACAGTCCTCTTAACATGAAGACAAGGGCGTGATCGGAAAATCTTGAAGTTCTTCTTTTGCCCCAGTCTTCGAAGCCTACTATCTTTCCTTTAGTAATGTCGTAGTCAACGTGAGGTTTTAATGACATTTCGTCCCACATTAACACGCACAACTTTTCTTCAGCGCTCATGGTATCCGCTTGACTGCATAGGTGTGTCATCACAACTTGTGATACTCCAGTCTCGACTGGAATTTTCCTCAACATTTTCTTTAGTGTATTTGCACTTGGCAAATTACACAGTTTCCTCAGGAGCTTGTACGATTTTGTTGACTGCTTGAGAAGTGTTAAGGCCAATATCTTCTCATCAGTTGTGTAGCGTCTTCCCTGAAAACATATTTTATAATGTTACAAACAAATTACAATAAAATAATACAATGAAAATACAGCATATATTACACAGCAGCAATAAATAGAGGTCAAATACAATCATATAGCCATGTCCAAACACAAAACCAGTTATAGTTAAAAACCGTAAAAATGTAGAAGCGAAGATGTATGTAGATGTAGAACCGAATAAGTAGAAACTATGAAAAATAAGTAGTATAAAAGAAATTTAGTAGTAATTATATGAAGAAACTATAAGCGAGCATCAGTCTTTCAAGCACAATCAAGCATGTAGGGTGGGTCCATCGTCACTGGAGCGCATCTTCAAGCACATTGTGCAACTTCATGCATGTGAAACAGCAATAAAAAATCAGAGATTTGAGACTATCACGGCCCGGCGTCATACAGTTTTGTCTGTTGAGGCTTTCGGGTGTAAGCCGTGTCCTAAAGGAAGAATTTTCCCAACGTTTCGCAAGCATTGCAGCTAGCTTCATCAGGGGTTCAGAGTATCAGTGTGTTTTCTGAACCCCTGATGAAGCTAGCTGCAATGCTTGCGAAACGTTGGGAAAATTCTTCCTTTAGGACACGGCTTACACCCGAAAGCCTCAACAGACAAAACAGCATATAAAAAAATATTACAATTGTAAAGATTACCTTTCTTACAGCCTGCATCACATCATGTTGACCCATGTGAACAATAATGGTATTTATTACTTTATTTAATGTAATGTGTCTGGTATGATTTGTTGTGGCAAATATTATATTATTATATAATATATTATATATTATATTATATATGTCGTACATTAAGCATTTGTCGCTAAATGGAAGTTGCCGAAGTCGGCTGCCGAGTGCTCGCGCGTGTATTTACATTGTGATGCGGCCGAGACGTTTGATCGGCTGCGACAATCAGAATCGGCTCCTTTACAATGCGTGCACGTGGACGGAGTGACTCTGCGGAGTGGGGAAAATGCGAGGCAAGGCACTCGATGGCCCTAGACCGGGCGACAGATTTTGTTCAGCTCTCGAACGATCGAGATCAGCATCTCCGCAGAGTCAAACCGTCAAATCGCTTAGCAGCCCGACACGCGACAATGAGACGCGAGAACACCGAAGCGCACGGGTCGCGTTCCAACGCTCGCGCCATGACATATATTACAAATTATATTATATTATTTATTACCATGTATGTTATCAATAGACTGCAGATTTTATGCATTTATGACAAATGAGTAGGTGTAATTTAGAACAGTAACAACAGTAGAAAAATTGAAATGTACTGTTACATTATTTTCAATCTATTAAACATAATCAAAACAATTAAATTTTTATTTCAATCCAATTTGTTGCAATTCAAATAGAAAGTTTTTATTTTGCATAAAGATCCACAGTCTAGTTATTAACTACATCTACAATTTTATTTACCTGTGGCATGGATTTGGATGTCCATAATTGCATTTCGATGAACATCCTCTGCGTGGTAGATAGATTTTCAAATCTATTTATCAGATTAGATTCTAACAACGCAGTTGCTCGTTCCAGTTGTGCCCTTAAATCGTCCCTCTTCTTGTGTGCATAACGGTTGCATTTCATTAATCTTCTAGCGACTTTGTACAATCTTGCTGCATTAGGAGTCAATTGACATCTTTTCACGTTGCTCTGCAGCAGTTCATTTCTTTGTATCATTTGTGGAGTTGAACACAATTCTATCTGTCTTGATACTGTTGAATGACTTGGACCAGCTACTTTGTTTTCGTAAACATCCCATGCTCTCTTGTCACAAATGGTTTTGCAGCGTTGATGTGTAGCAGTGACTGGATATTCTTCTGCTTCTATACTTCCAGATGCATATTCTTCGTTGTCACTCTGCACTTGCAAATGCAAAGTTGGAACAGCATCATGTCTCAATCTTCTTTGCTGAGTATAATGCAGAAATGAATCTTCTTCGAAGTGTTTATAGCATACTCTGTATTTCCGCCTTTCAGTGCATGTCAGTTTAAGTATCACAGGACACTGAATTTTTTTGGCCCAAGACTCCGATTGTTTCATGTCTTTAGGGAAGTAATATGCCAGCATAGTAACACCCGATGAACACCGTGGAACTGCACAAGCTTTCACCATTGTTTTAATGTTCAAATTTTCACAATAATTGTTCACTTAATGTATCTTATGCACAATAATTGTTCACTTAATGTATTTTATGCACAATAATTGTTCACTTAATGTATCTTATGCCTTCATCCACTTTTTGCACTTGCTGCTGCACTCCTCTGCACCTCACTATCCTAAAACAAACTTTAAAAAATGTTATAATTAATGCACAAAGTAAAATTCGAAAAATAAGCTCAAAAATAAGTTCACTAAATGTCCCTCAATTTTGAAAAGTATTTCTAAAATTGATTTGACACTGAGCAAAGTATTTTTTCAATATTTCTTCAATATTTCCTGAGCTTATTAATCGAATTTTCTATAATAAAAAGAAGTTTTATATAATATAAAAGAGGCTTTGAAAATCTGGTTTGGAGATTGTTGAAGATCAGCAACGATCCGCGTGGTCCACAGGCAACAACAATCAAACAATTGACAACACTTGCCAATTCGAGACCAAGGCACATCGTTCATACACATTCATGCAGCAGTGGTTTTGGCGGTAATAGCAGAGAGGAATGTAATAGTAGTGTTTCCAATCACGTGGATCCAATCAAGTGAACTAAGCGGTCCAAGAGTTTTTTTTTTTTAAAAGAGTTTTCTCCCCCTGCACGTAACCCCATTACCATTTTCGTGTGACACCCTGTATTACCAACTGGAACCACAGACGAAGTATAGGAGTAGACCAATCACCATATGGGGTTTCGTGTCTCACATGTAAACAACTGGTTTTCTTACGCCCTCTATGCTGACGAACGATAAATGTTGGAACTAGATTCACAAAAATGATCAAATCTGGTCAAATCACCTGATGTTATGACTATATGTTCAAATTATATTTTTTTATTTGATGTTATTATGTTATATATCTACAATTATCTTTATCAATACAATATTAATAAATATAGATACTACGTTTCCAAATTATAGAAATACAATTTTCATAAACCTTGAACGTAAATAACATTTCTCCATAGGTATAATTATTATTCGCATTTCTACAATTTTTTAACACTATTAATACGCAAGCATTTTGAATATATTTTGTAACTGAACTTGAAAAAGAAATTAAATTGAAATTTACTATATATTTTCATGTATACTTCATTTAAACAACATAAATTTTAGCTTTAAAGAATCATACAAAATATCAATTAATATTAATTGTGAAATTCGAAAGAGTTAAGTAATAATTAATCAATAATTATGTAGTTGATCGTTTTTTGCGAGATGTCAATCTATTTCACTACTGACTCAGAACGTAGTTGTATTATTTTCTTTCACGTCTGTAGTGAGAATAACAATTGTATATGTAATGTTAACATATAATAACAGACACGCTGCAACTTGTAACGAATATGGAACCTCGCATAACAATCTTTTGAATATTTTTCCGTCCTTTTTGAAAATTGTATTTGATAGCAAAAGGTTAAAAGAAGACAACAACAGTTCCTATAAATCAATTTCAAGATAAAAATAGCACTAAATAGGTATTTCAATTTTCAACAACAATTATTATTATGTTTACTATCAATAAATAAAAGTTTATTTATATAAATTGAAAAAGCATTTATTTAGCTTTAAAATGAGTATAGAAACAGAGAAAGCATTGTATTTAAACAGAGATGAAATATTCAGGTTGAATTAATTATATAATAGCTCGTTTCGTTTACTTTTCCAGAATTGCGACTGTAACTTGGAAAATAGCCGAAATACGCGCTGTGCATTACACGGCAGTAACAGTAAATTGGCAACTATGCGACGAATATTCTCCGATGTGGTTTGGCAACTACGCCTTCGATACCTGTAATTCAATATAATTCCTAAACTCACCACTCTAAATCGTAGAGGGCATACCAAAACCTCTGATTTTTTGAACAGTCGATATTTCAGACCATGAGACACGAAGTCCCTAAAAGATGTTAGGTCTATCCTTATAACTCGTCTGTGGTGCAGCCAGGTGCAGCACTGTATCGGAAACGCCGAAACCTCGGGCGTGAGCACTCTCATATCCTCTCTGACTTGCTTAGACCGGCAGGCTGTAGATACTGGTAAATACGGATATAACCTGCAACTATACTCACGTCAGAGAGGAATTCCTCTCTGCTCACGTATATAGTATAGAAACTATACAAACATATCTATCTAATACCAGAAAGGAAATCTTTGTTAATACTCACCTGCCTGTTATCGTTGTGGATAGTGGTAATAGTTCAAAATGGTAGATGAATCAACGAGGAAAACGTTAAGCAACATTCCATTGTTACAAACGAAAGCAGGTCCTAGAGATACGGATTTATGGGTGCAAAGATTAAAGGAAGAATATCAAGCATTGATTAAAGTAAATTACACCATACACTACATATAGTGCTTTCCATATGCTTAATATCCTTTCACCAAATAATTCTAGATTACCCTTACTTTTGTTATAAACACGTTTACAATTGCTGCGCCGACCTATTTCTTTTAAAATTTTCGGTGTTTCTTAACTTTATATATCTGTATATACATGTTTCAGTATGTAAAAAATAATAAAGATTCGGACAACGACTGGTTTCGTTTAGAATCGAACAAAGAAGGTACTAGATGGTTTGGAAAATGTTGGTATATTCATAATCTCTTGAAGTACGAGTTTGAGGTAGAGTTTGACGTAAGTTGTTTTTCTTTCTGTAATATGTGTTTAGTACAATAATACACAAAATGCTAATGTAATTGTAGATTCCTGTTACATATCCTACGACGGCACCTGAAATCGCATTACCAGAGTTAGATGGCAAAACTGCAAAAATGTATAGAGGTGGAAAAATTTGTCTGACAGATCATTTCAAACCCTTATGGGCGCGAAATGTGCCAAAATTTGGAATCGCTCATGCCATGGCACTTGGAGTAAATTTTGCGTTTATACGATTATTACTTTTGACAAATTGTTACCTTTTTATACTGCAAATTTTTACATTTATATTTTTAGCTAGGACCATGGATTGCGGTTGAAATTCCAGATCTTATAGAGAAAGGTGCTATAGTACACAAGGATAAAATAGATCAACAGTCGTAATACTGTAAAAAAAATTGTAAAATATTGTAAAATATAAATGAAATGATTTTTTATAATTGTTAATCGAGTTTAGCTTTTGCATTAATCTTAAGGAAGGGTTTATATACTAAATGTATTAGTTTCTTTATCGAATATAAATTTTTATACCTATATATGACATAAATAATCCAATGCTTTGCATATTATTTAGATTCTTTGTCTTTGTCTATTCGAACTTTCTCAGTCTCCTTTACAATCTCGTCTAATCTGTATAGATCCTTAAGCGATACTTCACCAGTACCCCTTTCTAGCGGTTTTGGTTGCGTAGGATCAGGTTTCCAGCCTACTAGGTAAATTATCTGATACGTTGCAGGTACAAATGGTGTACCATCTTTCTTAGTTTTTCCATATAGCTCTGTATATATCGTGGAAGCAGCAAGTAGAGTGTTTTTATTTAAGCGTAATTTTCGATTTCTAACAGCATTATTTTCAGCCATTCCTACAAAATGAAATACAGGGAGTCCCAGCAACTGCGTTACTGAATGAGAATGTCATGAATGAAGGTTACAGAATTATAGGTTGTTAGAATAGTCTTGATCTTGATTATTACATGACGATAATAAAAAAACATAGGTAATCCTATGTAAAGAGACATTGATGTTTTTGGAAATCTCTGAAAGTATGATCATGAAAATGAAATGATTTGTATTATAATGTACGCACCTTTGAACTAAATAATTAGAATAATAATGTTAATATTGCTGTGTAATAGAGTTACCAAGAGTCAATGTTAACTTATAAGTTTAGTTTGCCATGGAGTTGTAAATAAGAAGATATGTATTATGGTGTCTGCCTGTGATTCAGAGGATAAACTTTACCTTAAAATTGCCTTAAATTACCTTTTAAATCCCACATTAACTCGAACATGCTAGGATAGCCAACAATCATTTCATCCGTATCGATGGTCAACATCGTAAAATTTGCTCTATTTAACAGAGTTCCGACATCTCTAATTTCGGCAAATGGTGAAACATGAGCTGAAATGCCACCATCCCTTTCCGATTCTGCTAACTGTAAAGAACTCCTAGAAAGAATCAACAACGATTATGCTACTGTAATATACCATTATTTACTATATTATTCAGACTACCTTAATTCGTACAATGTTTCTCCTCCAAACATAGCTGCTAAGAATACACCATCGTTCTTTAAGCTTTTGTTGATATTTTTAAGACAGCCTGGCAGATTATTCACCCAATGGAGACTCAAGGAACTAATTATCAAGTCTAGACTGTCTTCCTCCCATGAAAAGTGTTCTTCGTCCAAAACCGTTTTGGTTACTTTAACTCCTTCTGTAGTTTCCGCTTGTTGTAACAAGCTTGGACACATATCCGTCAAGATTAATTCCTCCACAGATTCTGTGGAAATGTGTTTGGACACATGACCACGACCACATCCTAAGTCAAGCGCCTTTTTGAATTTTCTCTTTATATCAAATATTCTATCCGACAATCGATAACCTACTTCGTCTTTGATATAATCGTACAATGTTACATCGGACGCTTGTGCGGCACGTTCTCTTTGAAGAAGCTTCGTGTTTCTGTCGAAAACGTGCATAACACTGTCTGGTGGTAGCCCAAAATTTGTTGCGCTGCCGAATATACGACGAACATTCTTGATTCGACTTTGATTCTCAAACACATGCCGGAATACACAACATTCAAGCAAAGCGTGTATTCCCGAGAGTCGATGAAAATTTGACATTTTTATGTCTGTTTTCTTCCGAATGATTATACAATCTGAACATCGGTAAAGTATTTGATAAATAAACACTTGTCAGTAAATTGATACCGATCTTAACGTTATCAAATCAACGCATGTGATACGTAAATACACATACAGCATGGCATACAACTGCATACAACCGGCATGGGATTTAACCAATGTTGCCAGATGAGGGGAGGTAGCACGAATTAGTATGCACGACAGAGACGAAATGCGTCACGTGACCCAGCCGCGGTGGAAGCGTGGGGAATAGCGCGGTAGAAAGGGAAATTAGAGTGGAGGAACAAGTCTTGAATATTTTACTTGACAGGTAAAATTTTATCTGGAAGCGAGAAAACCGACACTGGCATATTTTTTTATTTTGTTTGGTGTGGGATGTTCAGTTTGACTGAACTGAACGATGCCAAGTGCAGTTAAGTGCTAGCAGAGAGGAATGAGAGTGTTCACGCCCGGGGTTTCGGCGTTCCCACTTTCGTGATATCGCCGCTTTAGCATGGCACAGAACCGGTCAGTCTTTTAGCATGGCACAGAACCGGTCAGTCTTTCCTGGAACAGAACCTGTCAGTCTTTTAGCATGACACAGAAACGGTCCGTCTTTTAGCATAAAACTGAACGCACATTATTTTTTTAACCAGGATTAGAACGTACAGCAATTGTTTTATATGAAATATGTAACTAACATGTAAATCTTGTGTACAAAATCTCTAATTAATATAAATTAAGAATAATATTAATTGTAATGATACGTATTTTATTTTTTTTCAAGTTTGTAGTTGCAAACTCTAGTTGTAAAAAATGGAAAATCCGGAAAAATTCGAACAAATACAGATCTCATATCGAAGTTTAAAAGCGACCAACCTGAACATGAATAAATATTTTTTCCACCTCAGCACCATAAGATTTTTACTAGATGGCTTTAAAAACACATTAGAACTATTTTTAAATAATTTTACTCGAAAACATTCCAGTTTACTCTTTATTTCACCGTTCTACTAATTTTTTATGGGCTGCATTGCAGCTCTGTTTAACACTCTTTTACAACTCAATACCATGGTACCATCCGTATTCAAGGAAGAACAATTTTTTGCGACGATCATTGAAAAAACAAAAGTGTTTCCTTCATTTCAGTCCTTTAGTGCGTTGGTGACGTAGCGCCCAGCACACCTACCTGTGTTTTGTGTCACATCTGGAGTTTTATGGTACGCTAACAATCCCTATTGAGTCGCAATCCAGACCATACAAGCGAATGCATCCACAACTTCCAGAGACCTGCCTCCAAAACTAATTAAAGGAAGGCTAGACATGCAGTGTGTACTAAACTCCTCAAAAGAGGCGGATTCCAGTCGCTCGTGTTATAAACCTCATTCGATACTTCATCGAAAGGGTGATCTTACATATTTCTGTAACAGTTCCAAGTGCATGCACTTTGTTCACTCTTGTAATGATACACTCTTTAAATATTAAGTAAATCTTTCACGCTGCTAACGGCCCTCGCAGAGTTGGGCATTATTTGGGATAAAAAATTATTTAAATAAAAATTTGAATAAAAGATACTTTATCTTTATTTGTTATTTGAAGGTTCGAATAAAAAAAGCATCTTTATTGGACGAGTGTCGAATAAATAATTTTATTAGATGAGAATTTATCCGACGAATAAAAATACTTTTTTATATTCGAAGCTTCAAATTAAATTTTCATTTTTTATCTGTACTGTTATTCGGAGGCTACGACTAATTCTTCCGAATTTCGAATAATTTTCGTCAGCTCGAATAAGCGGCTTCGAGGCCCGTCGGCCCAGGCCCAGAAGCTCGTGCCACCCAGAGTTGGGCATTATATAGATAAAAAATTATTTAAATAACGATTCGAATAAAAGATACTTTATCTTTATTCGTTATTCGAAGGTTCGAATAAAAAAAGTATCTTTATTCGACGAGTATCGGATAAATAATTTTATTCAACGAGAATTTATCCGACGAATAAAGATAATTTTTTTTATGCGAAGCGGATTTATTCGAACTTCGAATAATTTTTTCATCTTTTATCTGTATCTTTTATTTTTATCGAAGCCTTCGAATAAATCTTCGAATACTTTTGCCGAGCGCCGAGCATCAAAGACCCAGCGACGACAGACGACATACAATGTAAGCGGATGGAGAATCGCGCACGAATGAAAGTTTAAACTTTTAGATTTTTCAATATATCTTCATAAAATTGTGACGAGCGAATGGAGGTGATTTTCCTGATGAAAATGAGGTCAAATTCGAGTGTAATCGAACAAGTTTCACTGATACGTAATGGTACGATAAAAATTACAATCTCATTAAAGACAGTCCAAATGATGTCGTGTTTCGACACATTTCGATCGGAACAAGCTCTAGAACTCATTCGTCTTAACAATATTGTTCTGATTAAAAACATACAAGCATAAATTGCCAATAATGCTCGATTCTCCATACACGCCGACCAGGCGGTGTGCGAGTGTGCCGCCATGTCAGTTTCCCTTAGCCTCCCTGACAAACGACATGCTGCCGAATATTGCTAACCATTTCCCAATGATGCAAAAGTAGGACTGCTGAGGATCTTTCCCGCCTAGATTGAACTTTTATCTAGCTCTTTTCCCTGTGGAAAAGTCCCGTCTCTGCATTATTGGGAAATATTTACAGGCATCCCGGACCCTTTTTTTTTTTTATCGTGAGGAAATGTTTTATACATACCCCGACTCCCTGGGGGAAGCCGGGGTTATGTGGGATTCTCCCCGGAGGACGAACCCCCGGGGACTACCCACTAAAACCTCACGCCCACCTAAGCTACACGGGAGGTGCCTGGATCACGCGAGTACTCAACAGGACACCTCCCAGCTATCATCATGCCCCGGGGGAGGGGTTAACCTCCCCCACTGCCTACGCTATAAGACCCCGGGCGGAGGGACCCGCCCGGTGTCCCCATCCCTGGAGCCTTCGGATTGGACTTCCCG
Organism: Halictus rubicundus; assembly: GCF_050948215.1. Lineage (NCBI taxonomy): Eukaryota > Metazoa > Arthropoda > Insecta > Hymenoptera > Halictidae > Halictus > Halictus rubicundus. Next base: position 2,256,089 of record NC_135152.1, read on the forward strand.
AGCCCCAGCTCGGTCCACCCACAGCTCCCGGAGTCTTCGTGCCCCGCTCGGGGCCAGTGTCCCGAAGGAACCAGCCCCGGCCGAGGCAAGAAGACGCCGCCACCGGAAGGAAGGGCCGTCGGAGGCGCGATCCGGCACGCCCCGACCCTTCCTTTCCCCAAGCCCCCCACGGATCCCCCTCCCCTAAACGGGGAGGGACGGACCGACACCCCCCCAAACCGGGAAATTAACCCGGGGGGTGTCGTCCTATCACGGGGGGAGCTATGCTCCCCCCCGGGGGCCCGGGTCAGCTCACACCCCGGGCCCCCAAGATCACCGCCCCCAGTTGTGGGGGCGTAACAGGGCGCGGGGAAACTCCCCGCGCCAACCCCACCCCGCCCCCCACCACCAGGGGCACACGTTGACGCGGGGGAGACCCCGCGCCCTCCCAGCCGTCGCCGCCCTCTCCTGGGGGGCACACGTCGACGCGGGGGTCGTCCCCGCGCCCACACCCTCCTCGCGGAGCCCGAGACCCGTTCCCGCGCCAATGCGGCTGCCCTCCTCTCTAGTCGGGGGGCGAGGAGCTCGAAGTGTCCATCGAATCGCCAGCGGCCGTCTATGACCAGGCCCAGGTACCTCATCCTGGGCCCGATCGCGACGGAGGTTTCAGCGACGCGAATCCGGAGATCTTGACCACGGGGTAGCCGCCACACCCGAGACGAATATAGCCATATCGCCTCGGTTTTTGTGGCGGCCACTGTCAACCCCAGGCATCCCGGACCCTTGCGATCGGCGTAGGCACACGTACACGCCGACAAGGCGGTGTGTGAGTGTACCGCGGCACGGCTATGCGAACGGTAGCACGGCTACGCATGTTGCCGCACCTTGCCGCAGCGCTAGCGTCGCCGGCATTAGCCGCGTGCAAGCGGCAAGAGCGAGTCGCCGCTCTCGACTCTGCGTGTCCGACGACCCAAGGCGGATTTGCCGCCGCCGAGATTACACAATCTCTCTCCTGTATCAGCCTTCGTCGAGTAAAGACATAATAAAGTTCTCCGTACTACAACACGGAACAGTGCCTTCCACCAGTTTCCGTTTTCCCGGCGGTAGTAGGCCGCAGTCTGGAAATCCCCCAGACCGTAAACCTACAACGAAGCTACGAGAGCGCCATCCACGCTGTCGCGTCGCGCATGATCCTATGGCCTCTGTTTTACCGATACAGTAACTGCTGACGATGCGAGAGATCGGGTACAGAGTACAGCGCTCGGAGCGAAAAATGCCGGAACTATATTTTGATGAAATATCCAATGTTCCCTCAATGATCCAATGTTTGTGGGTTCCCGCAATTATTTGATTAATACGTAAGCATACAACGTGATTGGCGTTGCATTGAGATCCTATATGTTCCCGCTAGGCGGAAAGGTCCTACGAACTCCATACGAGCTCTAAATCTCTCGATATTTACGATAATGTCACTCGATAACACACGAAATCAGCATGCTGCTGATATTGCAAATTACGGCTAAAAAACGCAAAAGTAGGACTTCTGAGGACCTTTGCCGCCTAGATTGAACCTTTATCTAACGCTTTTGACTACAAAATAGTATTATCTTTGCATTATTAAGAAATGAAAGCGGGACTCCCGTACCCTTGCAAATCTCGTGTACGCGTACGGAGTTAGGGAGGGGATGCACGGCGCGGCCAGTGGTGGTTCGATAAATCGATTACAACGCGCAAATGCTTATACTTACTCAAATAGCGATTCGAATGGTCATAAAAAGAAACGACTTAGGAAACTATTATTTTCTTATGGCTTTAACCATCTTCGCATAAAATAAAAGGCGCCACGCCTTCGTTATAATGATTGTAAATACTTCAATTTGGTTTGGAATAGTAAATGGAGTGTACAGAAAGCTGAACAATTTAAAAAACAAATCTTTGTTTATTTCACATTTCGTACATACAGAAAGTTAAAATCTGGTTTCTTAGCTAGAAAAAATACGCATTCGTTGGAATAAAACCGAAGAGTTTACGTATTTACGTAACTTCAGATCTAGAAGCGAGTAGAAACGTTTCGCGCAGTCTCTGTACACGGTTCTCATACAAAATTAATGGAATTCTCGACGTTCCATCTCTCGTTCCATATTAATTCTTCTTTATCGACGTCTGGGGATGTCGAGGCGGTTCTCAATAAATTGCAATTCCTTCTGTCAATTTACAATTACACGACGTAATATAACGGCGATTCACAAAATCAGCTATCCCGTCGTTAAGTTAGTTAATTTACAAGAATTTACACTTATACTTATCACAAGAATTGTATTATTCGTACAATACAGCCCTCACTGTCGACGGCTTATAAGCGTAAGCCCTGTTCTTTTGGATAATTTCACGGATCCCAACGTTTTGCTAATGCTAACGTTATCAGCAAGATAACAAAACGTTAAGAGCATCTTTTCGAAAGGACTAGGCTTACGCTGTTAGGTTAAACGTATCGACAAGAAGAACTGTACAACGCCATTAGAACTTGAACCTATTAACCAGGCGATTGTCTACGTGAAAACTGTAGTTTGTACCATCGCAGACATTTCTATAAAATCAGGTTGAAAAATCATGTCAAAGCAAACGTATGAAAATGAAAATGTTTAGTCAACTGATCTCTCCCGGTCAACAGGTTACTGCGCGATAAGAAGCCTATAGTCGAGATCGAACAAAGACGATCAGTCTATGGGGCTGTAGTCGTTCGGAAACTCTATGTTACTATAAGTCTCCGCTATCCATCCAAGCAAATATTTAATCTTTTCTGTGGTATCATCCGAGGCTTTGAAATCCGCAATCGCCTCTGACAAGCATTTCGAGAGATGTTTCAATACAGGCTGGAAAGAGAAACGTAAATTTGTTTATATCGATTGAATGGTCGATGGAATAGAAAGAGAAGGAAGTACTTACCACAGGCCAGTCCTGCCTAAACAATGCTACACACTGGTCGCTAAAACCATCGATGTCCACAATGTCCTTTGCTATTAATCTTTTAATGAACTTCCCGAAAAGTGGCCAGACGTAATCTTTTTGCGGCTGTGCTAACAGCATAACGTTCCGAGGACTAAATATTCTATATATAGGGAAGTCCAGTTCCAAAGCCTTCCAACGATCCATCAACCATATTTTGATAAACTTATCTTGAATCTTCTCGACAAATAGATCGCTCCGATAGGCAACTGTAAATTGAAATATATGTAGACATAAAGGTGTATAAAACGATCGATAATTGCAAGTTGGTGGATTCATACGTAGCAACAAAGCGAAATCCGTGCTGAGAAAGTACAAAACTTTCTCCGGACCTGCTACAAGATCGGCTCTTTCAGTTAAAGTTTGATACAAGTTGTCCAATATGTTTGACACAGTCGTCATCGACAGAGAATCTCCACCGTTGTCCAATATGTCCCACATAAGCTCCTGAACAAATAAAGTGGACCAATATTTACTGTACTTTAGAATATTTTAGGAAATATATTGTTCCTCATTTTTTCTACATACTCTTAAATCATCCGTAATGGTAGTTGGACTGACAGCGTTTGGATTGTGTTTAATCTCTTGGACAGAATGCAACTGTGAGTTATTCTTTAAAAATCTGTTTTTTTCGACCTCCATATCCTTTAAGAATAATGAGTCCACTATGTAAGATTGTATCCACTGGTGTATACGCTCGCTGGCCAACCTCGTTGCAATTTTCACGCAAATCTCTTTTACGGACGCTAGAGTGTCCTCCGCTAATAGAGAGTCTATAGATTTAACGACACGCGCTTCGCAGATCGTCGATATAGACGACTCACATTTTTCTTTCAGTTCCTTGCACATGCCTGTAGCTAAAGCGTTCATCTCATCTGCCACGGCCGTCTGGTAACAATACGAGTAAATAAATTACTTTAAGAATTACTCGAAGAATACAAGAAAGTTTCGCAAATCACCTTCAAAATAACCGTATCAGTCAACTCTTTCTCGTTCTGTTTCTTTTTCAAGACTTTTCCGAAAGCGCTCATGTTTGCTTCTCTGGAGGTCATCAACAGCGTATTACATATGTGTTTAACGCAAGCCGAAGCGACCCTTTCCGATACGAAATCAATGGTTTTCCAGGTAGACGCTGGTTGCCCGTGAAAAAATGCTTTTTCTAGTTTCAGCTATTGACACGTTGAAAATATAGTATTGTTTTGTGGACTGTTTCAAACAATTGATAAACTCACCTCTAAATGCCTCACACCCACACCCTTAGTTGACTTCAACAGTTGACTAGAAACGGGAGTAATATGCTTATTTGAATTATAATTCTTCGTGCTCGTTTTGGTGTTTATTATGGTCACTTGTCCTACCGAGGGACAACATATACGCATTGTTCTCTCGTTAATAATATCTATCTTATCCAGATTGCATTTAGTAGACGCTACAGGAACTATCAGGTCTCCCAACAGTGCGTTCTTTTGTACGTAGTGTTTGTCAAGTTGCTTCAGATTCTTTAATTCCTCAACTTTGTAAGTTTTCTGCCAAGAGGAGTAAAATTCCTTTGGGAAATTCGGCAAGTCGAACAACCAACTTAAAGTAGATTTCAATAGTATCGCCGTTTGTCTAGATATAGCACTGTCGAGAGCCTTGAAGTCAGAATTGTTCACAGCTTTGTAAATGTAATACAACAGCTCCAACACGTGCTTATAATATGGTAATCGGAGAGAAACGGTATCCAACATGGCCAAGTATTTTGCTATCCAGGGTACGGTTAACGATAATTTTCCTAATACTATTGCATTGTGAAGACAAAGATGTAAATTAATCGTTGGCAATACCTAGACCAGAAGCGTGCATAATATTAGTTTTAATTGTTAACATAATCATAAACATATGAACTGAACTTTTAATAGAGACATGGGTCACGAGTGACCCGAAATCATCTCTTACCTTACTCCTCACTTCTACTTGAGCTATTAAATCTTTCGAATTATTCGATTCTGATTTGTACGGTATAGACACAACAAGTCCTAACATTTTCGCGAGGAGTCGTAAACTGGATAAACAGGTCGTAAAATTTTGTTGTGTTTGCTCGTCGACCATTGTTTCTATTAGAAATAAATTACATTTGGGTATTAAAGAACATAGTCTATCGGTACACAAATAATTTCAAACATATCGATACCTGAATCTTCTATTTCGCTGCCGCTAAACTGAGTATCATTCAACTCCATAATTTCGTGAACTAAACAATTTTCTAAGTGAACATAAAAGATTGGATTAAAAGCGAACAATATGAAATCTTTGAAAAATTCTTGAACTCCTGGAAAAGACGGTTCCATATTTTGATTTTTCGAGGGCTGTGGTGTTATTAAACGTTTCTGAAGTTGATTTAATTTTTGTGGATTTACATATTTTAAAGCTTTAAGAAAACTTAAGCTTTCGTCATCCTCTGCCTCCAACTAAAAATGAAAAGAATCAATTTAACCAAAGAAATGGTACATGTACATACATATATTATAAATGACGAAAACATTTCTACCTACCTGTAACATTTTTTGTACGCATGAAATTAAAAGCTGAGATTTGAACAATCTTGCAAAATGATAGTAGTTTATAGCATCATTGTGTATGGTCAGCATACTTCGTATTTTACTTCCAAGAGCTATCTGAAACGACCACCCAGGCACAGAATGATTTTCTTCCCATATTCTAAATATACTGTAGAATGCATCTCTCTGCTTTCTGAAAGATTGAAAGGCGATTCCAGATGGGAAGTTCTCACGATTATCGGTATCTATTTGAAAGCAGACATTTAATTCCCCCATCGTTTTTTGGTGAACTAGAAAAAAAAATAAAGCATATTTTTCTGTTATAAAGAATACATTGATATTATGGTTAAATATTTGCTGTTTTATACAAAAAGATTTTTTTCAAAATTCCATGTTGCGTTAAATAAAAAATTAGAAAAAAATAGAAATACGTTTGCCACATAAACTTGTTCCGCAGATCGTGTTACCAAATAGTCTTTTTTAAGAAAGAAATAAAATTTCGTAATTCACGTAAATATTAACATATTGTGTTCAAATGCATGCATAATATTTTTTAGTGCAGTTTTTCAGAAGAATTTATTCATTCGTGCATTACATTTGAAAAATATATTCTCTCATAAAATATGTTAACATACTCGTTCGTTTAAATTGTCAAATACATGACGTCGGTGTCGACAGATGTAACAAATTTTGAGGTTATATTTACAATGCGTAATGTGATTGTTCCGTAATGAAATAAAATTTCTCCGATATTGATGCGCGCGATTAAAATTTTTTCCAGAAAATTATGTTAATTATAGTAAAATATCGACTCTGTGTAACGAAAAAGATAATTATTCGAAATTCGATTATTCGGGGAACCGATTACAGGAACATAGAACGAGTGACATTATAACACAGCAAGTCGCATAACACGTCGCTTTCATCAGAGTCTGGCATCGTTCAGAAACCAATTTACGTTCGTTCTGCGCATCTTCGCTCTTATTGGCTCCCTTCCCAATGCACTACGCATGCGCGGAGCGGACTGATGTGACGCCATGTCCGGCAGCGGCATTCGCAACCAAATACGCGGTGTGTCAAAGTATTTCGAATTTAAATAGCGAAAGGTTCTGGCAATCGTCACTTAAATGACCTGGCCCTCAACCCGACCTCCTATGGCATGCACTTGGGAAGGATGGAATTTCCGCGTCCGAAAATTCCCTCGTTCCCACACACCATGGTCGCTTCATTTACATTTTTCAACTAAAAACGTAAAGAAAGAATTCATTTACATTTTCCGACATTATACAGTTAATTATCGAGGTTGAAAAAATTATATTACTATAGTCCAATCCTTTCTAAATAAAACAAAAAAAAATTTAGCGCAATCGGACAAACAGTTCCTAAGATAAAAATTCGTAAATGAAGCCCATTTTCGCCACTCATTTCCTACCCACTTCTTCTGCCTATTAATCTGTACTTTTGTTCTACCGCGTATATTAATCTCGCAGTCTACAAAGTGGGGACTGAGTAGTGGAGTAGGGAGTCTGAGGAGCTCGCAGCGCCCCCAACGTCTTCCGGGCTGCGCGAAATAGTGCCAGACTCTGATGAACGCGACTTTATGTACATATATATGTAGCAGTGTTTACATTTTAGAAAAACAGAATTTAAAAATTAAAAATTTCGAAAAATATTATATGGTAATTATCAAAAAGACAATGTATTATTCGAATGAGAACATTCTCGAGATTTTAAAGTAAAATGTTACGCTGCTCCTAACTTAACAGATGGAAAATCTACAACTATTTTTATTTTAATTTGAACTATTGAAATTTTCAAATTCAGTAGCGAGCGAAAAATGTTGCCCAACAAAATGTTTTAAATAAGAGATTGCTCCTTTTAAAAGAGGGAAGGAATTGTTAATATAAACGATTCGTATATTTATAAAATGTACCTATATGTATATATATATTTGTTTTTTCAATGTACAAATGTGATCATAAATATAAGATACTTATTGCATATAATTTTACTTATTTAGTGGCTGCGCGATAACCTTTTGCCCCTAAAATTATTTACAGTTTTAAATTAATTATCCTTGAGGACCAACGAGGGGGTAGACGGCAGCAGTCGAAATGCCACAATTGTTCTTTCTGTTTCTAGCCATTTGGATGTAACCTTCATTACCCCACGTTGTTCCCCAACTGTTCTTCACCAACCAATAATCATCACCGTTTGCATCGGTTCCGTATCCTACCACTAATACTGCATGATCCAAATCTTTCGAGGAACACTCCGGTTCGTAATAGATTCCTGTATTAAAAGAGAAAATTCATATTAAATAGAAAAGCATTGGAACAATATCCTAAATACATTCGCACCGGATGACGCGTATAAATGATTCGGTGGAAAAATGTTAATAATCAGTAAACAAACCCTCAGAATAAAATTGGAAGGTTTCGTGTGAAGCATCGATAGCAACAGAAATTGGTCCTATAGTAGCAACAGCTGCTTTGAGTTTTTCTTCATCATTTTCAGGAATGTTTACGAAGCCAACGTCGGAAGCTCCACTGTTCTTTGGATTGTATCTAGAATTAATGGTACAATGCAATAATGTTTCGATATCTCGGTAAACTAATCGTTCTAGTTCAGCGTTATCTCAAAAAAATTAAAAAAAAAGATCGGTTTTTCTTCTATAGTAGCTTATACCGATGTGCATTATTGTTACCTGCACTTATCATTTTCAGCTTCGTACGTGTAAGTAGCCTCTGTATCGATACCATGATTGTCCTTAACGTATTGGAATGCAGCATCTATCATTCCACCTTCGCATCCATTGTTACCGTATTTTCCGCTGCAATCGATTAAATTCTGTTCGCTCAAAGAAATTAGAGATCCTGTAGCACGGAAATGTTGTGCTTCCAGACCTCCAGTCTACAATTAAAATGCATTATTAAGACAAAAACTAGTTCGGTAATGAGCATACACATAATAGTCCAGTAATGAACTTACTGCTGAGAATGACCAACATGAACCACAGTGACCTTGATCTTTAACCGGGGTAACAGCTCCAGAATCCCTCCAGTCTACAGAATCTGGCAGTTTTACATTTGCTGGTTCAACAAACATTGCTCCAGTAAACTTTGATCGATTTACATAGTTTACAGACTTGTTGTAACCATTCATTATATTCACAAATTCGTGGTGAAGCTATAAATACAATGTAAAAGTTTATAGAAAGTATAGTGGGCATACATAAATTATACAAAAAGATTATTTACCATGTCTCCATACTTGTTCATCTTCAATTTATAGGGTACATGATTCCTTCCATAATTACCATTATGTTTGGCAATTTTATGCTTATTATCCATAAATATCTTCATTCTGAACTTTTCTTCTATGTCAGAGTTGTATGTTTTAGAATGCTCCAGCTATAATACAAATAATTAATACATATACATATGAAGCAAAGTTGAGAATTTAATGCATTAAATCATTACTAGACTGCGGATTTAATACATTCATGGAAAAATTGAAGGATGTTGATATATTATTTACTACTGTATATACGATTGTTAAAGGATAGAAGATATTTGTATTTGACTCCTATTTCTTACAGTCGATGATGAAAATTTTTATTTTGCATGAAGATCCACAGTCTGATCCTTACTACTGAAATATGTGATTATCGATTACAATTAATGATCACGTTTTTAATTCTGCTAATCCAAGGGAAGTAACAATGTTTATTTGCTTCAGGTTTTTATATGAGCATAAAACTTTTAGTATTTTAGGTGAGATAAGCATGACAGAATGATACCACTATCTCTATGTAAATGATTTATGTACCTTAAACGCGTGCCATTCTTCTTTGACAACTTCATAAAAAGACACAGCTTGTGCCATGGCTATTACTGCCACAATTAAAAGTAGTAACACCTTCATGATTCTATGTTTTACGTCTGAAAAAGAAGATACAAAATATTAATTTTCTCAAACATTATCATTTCAATTTGCTTTCATCACGGGAGTAACTTGTTTAGTTTTTGTTCAAATATACATTAATTATATTTTTTTATAGCATTGAAAATAAAACCGACCTTCAAATCTTTGAACGATTGACACAGAAAATATAAAAACAATATTTTTCTGTACAACCTTATACGAAGCAGGAAAATAACATGAAACAGTCATTAGGTGACATCTACATAGTACATTTCATCCATACGAAATTAGTTCGTATATTAACGGAAAATTGTCAAAGGCGCAATATTGTTAAAATTACATAAGTAAAAGTGGTAAGAAACATTTCCAGATATTTTCTCACAGGAGAAACAATAAACGACCGTCTAATACGCCTAGATGTAATGAATGTATCTACGCGGAAAAATGATCTAAGCAAAAGATTAAATTACTGCAAATGACATTGAAACCAGTACTTCGATTTGATATAACGCAGTAAACGAGTAGATTATCGGACAAAGAAGCTAATAATGTTTTCGACATTCGACGCTCCTCAAGAACGAAACGTCGATCGCTTTTTTCGAAATCATCGTACAAAAAATGAGCCATACAATGAAGATTAACGACTCTTTATTTAAAAAAAAAAAACATCAAAACGAAGGTATATCACTAATATGTTATATGTAAATATATTTCGTCGAGTAACGGTATATTCGGTATTCTGACGATATCAGAACAGTTCGTTGGGAGGAAGCAACATTGGACTTCTTTGATGACGAAAAAAATCAATTCGAAGGCTATCGAGACGTACAACAAAGCAACAGGATATTTTGAACGATGATTGTCAGTATTCTGTCGTTACGTCAAACGATAAAAACAACAACGAGGGAACAGACGATATAATTATTTGAAATGTACCGATTTAGGTGCCAGAAACAGTACAAGAATTTTCGGAATTCTTACCACGCACGAAGATTTGTTAATTGAGGTCCCTCGAAAATAAAACAAGGTCCACGATCTAACTCGTGCAACTTTGAACTAACGAAAACGCTCTCTCTTCCCTATACATATTCTATTCCCTCCCCCTCTACTACGTGATTCATCGACGCATGCCACTGTACACCACAGCGTCTCCCAACTTCCTGTCACTGTAGATCCTAACAAAGAAATTCTCTACAGACAGAACACAAACATCTTGTTACAATAAAGATATTAATTGCAATACGAACTTACCATTTTTGTCGTTCTGCCCAGCAACATTTATCTACACTAACGATTAGACTGCGCATTTTACGCATTTATAACGAAAATAAATTGATGTAGTCTAACACTGTGGACATAGTACTTCGGAGAAAATTTCATGTCTGTTTCTGACGATTGACAGAGCAAATTTTGATTTCACAGATGTACTCGCGAGACGAGTGTGCATATTATTATCGAATCCTATCGTCTGATTAATAAACAAATCGCTGCTTATACCATAATATTTTTACTCATTATCGGGTTAGTAACGTTTGCATGAATTCAGTTCGATTATCTGTAATACTCAATTAATTTAAAAACTGAACTAAAGTAGGTATTTAATCGCTCGTTGCATTAATATTAGCAATTGAAGAGTAATTTGATCAGTGGGTCAAATTTAAAATTTCAGTCGATTTTTTCTAAATTCTGGTATAATACATTTTTTAGTTAGGAAGATTAATAATAGCTCGATGAATTGGGGGACACTGACAGGGTAGAATGTCATTCATATCTCCATCCATTTGCGCGTGTTCCACACATCCACTTCTGGTATTTTGTGTTGTTCGATTTATGTGCGATCATCCGCTGCAGTCGTCATGTGATTTTGATAAATGTAGTAACCCATGATGCGGTTTTATCGCAATCGGCGCGTGTTCGTAATACTTGAAACTACGTTCTAATCTTTCGATTTTAATGCCGCTTGTTCTACATATTTAACTAGATCATTTTGTTCTTACATTCTCGAATGTTTCGTTTAAATGACCCACTACCTTCGTACGATCCACATTTTATATTTAACTTTCACAATTTTACAATTTGGCTTTCTGAATTTAGAGTTGAAATTACAAAGGCGCTTTCGAGCTTCATTGATTATTCATAATTGTTCGTGATCCTTCGAAATGATTTTTAATTTAGCAAACATTCGAATAAAAAATGTATTGTCAAGGAAATTTAGTCATCCGGAATCCCAAAAAATATATATGAAGTCACAACGCTGATGTTGCATTTTTGATACTTGATATCACATGATAATTCCGTTTAAATTGCATGAGTAATGTATTAAATTTCAAAAGTCGCGAAAAAATAAAATGTTCGTACCTTTGAAAGAGATGCCAAAATATTGTAATGTGTGCCATTTGTTTCATCAGGTACCCGAGTTCTACTTCTAAAATATTTTTGTACTCCGGAAAACAATAATTTGTTAAAAAGGTTATGCTTCACGTTTTCAATTTATTTGTTTGAAAGGACATACTTCATCATCATATTTAAAAAATTAAAGCCAACAGTCATTTTGAAATGTCTCATACACGGAGCGATCTTACAGAGGAGGAACTTCTATCATAATCCCCAAATTGGGTGACCTTGACAACCTACATGCAGACAGCATTGCCACTTCTTCAGGTTGATATTTCCATTCTTTTCTCTGAGCTATTAGATGAAGGGGGATAGAAATACTGTGTGCGAAAACTTGGAAACGTTGGAAAATGCGGTCATATTTGAAATGTAGTATGGTATAAAGTGGAGGATATCGATAGTATCGCATAATTAATATGCAGATTCTTCGACGCGTGTCTTAAATATTCTACAATTTTTTATAGAATTCTCTAACAAATCTCCAACAGTTATATATCATTTTGAAAATTTGTCGAGTGTATTTCAATGAGGTATTCGGTCCCTGAGATATGCAAGTATCTCTTCCGTAGACTTGGCCAATATTGCTTGTCGTGGTTGTTTGAAACAATTCCCAGCCAATAACAAAGTTCTATAAGAAAAGGCATTTTTTACTACTCTTTTTACTACATTTATAGAGCCGATTCATTTCTACTTACTTTATATTCTTTAAATTACCAAGTTCCGGTGGCACATGTCCGATATTATTATTAGCTAACTCTAATACTGCAAGTTTTCTTAACTTCTCTAGCGACAATACATCGATATTAGTTATTTCATTATTGTTTGCTATCAATATTTCCAATGGTTCAATCTCATAGATGGCATGTGGAATTTCTTTGTACCTGTGTCACATATTTTCACATGAACTCGCGATATTTATAATTAATCTACAAACATCTGAACGTATACCATACCTGTTAAACGAAATATCAATTTCTCGTAGATATTTTAATAAACCAAGACTGGAAGGAAGGGTTTCCAAGAGGTTGTTACTTAAATTCAAATTTTGCAAATGCTTATACTTTTCACCGATCCATTCTGGTATACTTGTTAACTGATTAGTTGTTAGTTTCAAATCACTAACTCTTTCAATTATAGATAATTGGTCAGGTAAAACCGATAACATATTTCTGCTTAAATCCACTGTGCTTACATCGGCTTTAGATGCATTCTCTAAAACTTCTTGTGGCAACTCGACGAGCTTTTGGCCAGCCAAACTAAGCAATTTTGTACTTTGCATTGTGTATCTAGGATGTTACAACCGATTAAAGAAATTACAAATTTCTTTAAATTTAAAAATTTTTACGACAGATATCTTCATCTACACATACTTATCTGGATAAATATTCGCACTGACATCTATTACTGCATATTCTTTTGTGCTTAAATTTGTACTATCAATACTTTGTCGTATGTGCTGTAAAATGCGAGATGTACCGCACCTTATTATATCCGCTCTTACATTTTGCACATTATTCCCATAGATCGAAAACTGCTTTAAATTTGGTAATATACCAACATAATTTGATACTCTACAAAACAATGTTATCTTCAAAAAAATGTTAGTCTATGTAATGACTAATATGTATATATATATATACATATATATGAAAAACATACGTAGTTAGGTTGTTGTGGGATAAGTCTAAAATTTCCAAGCTCACCAACTTTATAATTTCTTCCGGTATCTGATCGATTTTATTATTCCCTAAAATCAACGTTTTTAATCTTCCTACACCCTCCAAACACGACATGTCGATTTCCTGAAAACTGTGAAAATGAACACTGCAAACGATTTGTAGTAATTATGGATACCTACTGTAATATTATTATCAGCTAAGTGCAGTGTTTCGAGCATAGTACAACCAAACAGATCAGGGATCGTTGTTAACTTGTTCATTTGCAGCGTCAATTTCTCTAGCATCCTCAATTCACTCAAAGGAGGCAATCTTTCCAACTCATTATGGCTGGCATCTAACTTTCGTAAATCTGTTTTCAAAAGAGCATGTATTTATAGTATTATGTCTACATAAATGAACTACGTTTTAGAAGAGAGAAATCTTACCTCTCATACTTGTTAAATCACGTGGTAATTCTTTCAGTTTGTTATGACTTATGTCCAAGACAATCAATCTCACTAAATATCCCATTCCCACTGGTAATTTTGATAAATTGTTGTACGATAAATCCTATGTGCACAGAATATTTCAGATGTATCATTAAAGTCAATTATTTTGCATGCAAAAGCCATATTTTCAATTTACCAAGTAAGATAACATTATTAAATCCCCAAATGCAGGATCCAGTTCTGTTAGGCAATTGTTCTTTAAAAATAGATCTACCAGATATTGCAATTTATAGAATTCCGGAGGCAACTTTTTTATTTTATTATTTGACAGATTCAGTACTACTAATTTACTTAAAGTTCCAATTTCTGGTGGTAAGTCTTCTATCATGTTGTTGTGTAACTAAAATCATGAAATTTTAATAGATATAAACTCATTGGTGTAAGTACTACAATAATTAAGATGTTGCTGATATTTACAAGTAATGTTATTAATTCTGATAAACATTCTATGTTGGAAGAAATCGTAGTTAAGCTGTTGCAACTTAAATCCAATTTCAGGAGTGGTGTTTGTTCCCACCATCGTTCGTTTTCATGTACATAATTGAACTCATGATGCAATTGTTTCACCTCTTCTTTTGTTAGTGCATTTATATGCCATACTCTACTAGGCACTGCAACAGATATTATCAATATTAATACAGTATACAAGTGAACAATTATGATCTTCAAAATACAAGTTTCGCAACAGACATATAAGTTTTACGACTAATAGTGGCTTACCTTATGATATGCTTGTGATGATCTTGTATGCTATGATGATGAACATTGTGTATTCTAGAACATATTTTGCAGTCTAACATGCAAAGCTGTCTATGCGTTGGATGTAAAAAAAATTATAATTATGATTTTATTAAACATAAAAATCCGGTAAAAAGATTAAAATAAAACAAATAATAATATATGTTCATAGCAATTGGACAGAAGTAAAACGATGGTAGAAAGCATAAAGCGGATAGCACATGATGCAATATAATTTGTTTACCCATAAACCAGTAATAATTATAAGTGAGATATCTATGGTATAAAATACAATTTTATTTCGACTGAATAACTATACAAAATAATGGAACAATTATGTATCGTACTTAGAATAACAGTATGGTTGTTTGACACCTTCATTTTACAATATAATTATATATCGATTAAAATCTATCTCCATAAGACACATTAAAAAGACATGTGAAATACCTACTGGGAAATACTTAAAATTAGCTTGAAAAAACGACATGACTTATAGGATGACCTAATAATATGAACATGCAACAATTAGCTCGTTTACGAGTGCAACATCGGAGTATCAAGCATCTGGCCGATTATCGGAGAGTGTACATATCTAAATTAACATCTAAACAACATTCATTTCGGTTTCAAATGTAGCAAATACCCGTGGATAGCCCTTTCGAGGAGAGATTTAGAACACCAGATTTTCTTGCGGCGATAATGTTAACCTCGGACAACTCGGCGTTATCGTCATTTTTTGTGCGTTGCTTGAACACTGCTAGATGATTGATATTTTTCTTAACGCTACTCATGCTGCACTTTTATTGCGCACATTATTTACAGATCGACATCCCCAATTCCCAAGTGCAGGATGATTTAATGATGAATCTTCCCCCACTTTGTGCTTAACAACGCATCGTACAAGGACGTGTGCTTGCGCAAACGGTTAAATGGCTAGACTGCGGATTTTATGCACTTATTTATGGCATACATTGTTGTCCTAAATTCAAATCCAAGCTCAATAATGCCGGATGAGTCATCAATTCATTTGTCAATTAATATTAAACAGATCTTGATCAAGTCACAATCTTGTGCATTTGATTACAGGAGAATATAAACAAAAAGACAATAAAAGTATATAAAAATGTAATTCTCTGTAAACAGAGAACATACCTGTATTAAAATGAATAAAATTTGTTACTACATTAATTATAATTATTATATTAGGCGCAAACTATATTAAACGTTTTTTTTCTAATCTCTGTTATGATATTTCTGGAGAACATGAAACAATTAACACGCCTTCTCAATTTATTTTGAATCTATATATATAAAGTAGACAATTTATCACGCTTTACAAATATAATTTGAAAAGTAATTCAATGACTCAAATATGGGTCGCCCCGTGCGAAAGTGTTAAAAAGAAATTTCGGTAATTTTTTGTTACATTCACCGGAGTATCGCAGAGAAGGATAGAGTAGGAATGCTCTGTGGGAGTATAATGATTTCCTTTTAGTAAAAGTGTACTACCACGTGTATAACGTAAAAAGTTCTAGCATGTGCAATACAAATTGCAACAAAAATTTGTCATTGCTACAGTGAAAACAAATATTCGTATTGTGCTGTGTTTGCACACGTGTAACATGTATGTATACATTTTAACCTTGTATACCGTACACCATGTAACCGAATAACGTTAAAAACAGTTACATGCACGAAGATACTTTATAAGTGTGTCCGAGTATATATGATTGTACTTCACCGTTGTACATATACAAAAACAAGCACACGATTTAAATGTTTCCGATAATTCTTGAATTATTTTTTATTCGCGGTTTTTCAATGCCGGTATACCACTCGATAATACAGGTATAATTATTCTAATGATAGATATCCGATAAAAATATTTATACGGACAACAAATTAAAATATTAATAATTTATGACGAAAGGTGATGATCAGCTATACATGTTGATAAATTCGTTCGAAAGTGTATAATTCATTCTTTATGGCACAAGTAATGGGACTGTACAGTTTGTAAAATAAGTAATTGATTCAAAAAGATTGTTTGACCCAAACAGTGGCAAAAAGATGACGGAAGAAAGGAGAAAGTTACCCACAAATTCGTTAACGTGAGTTTTCTATTGTCCTTTATTTTTTAACACATATTAAGTTACTTTTAATGCATAGAGAGCAGTAAGAAAAAAGTGTTCGATACTTAAAGGACTTATAATATACATAAATCCTAGAGTTACTTGAATATATTCTAATGGTTAATATATTACAGTGTAGAAGAACTGCTGCGGAATAAGGGCATTAAATGCAATGCCTGGGACGAATACGAAAGGTCCGCTAAAACTCTCCCTAAGACTGGCATGAAGCAATTCGAGCCAGATGACTCTTGGTTGCAGAATATGCAAATTGAGAAGGGCCTTAAATCGCGTAAAAATTTAATAGCTGTAGAAAGAGTAGATCGTATCTCGCAATTAGCCAGTGCTGAATGGCTGCCTCTACAGAAGAGAGCTAGGGTGAAGAAGTATTCTGGTCAAGATTGGGGTAATTATGGCTTGGAAAAGAATTGTGCCTTGTATTTATTGCCAGAAGAAGCACTGTTTCTTCTAGAAACTGTATGTTGTCATTATAACGCGAATGATCAGATTGTTTAACGTGGTACAGGAGAAAGTAAGACGCTATTTTGTTTTAGAACTGTTTGGAACTTATTTGGAATGATGTGCCATTGTCCATTCAGCAGGCTTACGAACTTTTAATCGATAATGTTGAATGTACACTAGAAGAATACAGAGTTTACAGTCATTTAGCACGTTACGGTTACCGTATACAACGATTTATCTACAATACAGACAAGAATATGAAAAGCGAAGAAAGTAATAACGTGAAACGCAAAGTCATTGTTGAACCCGAAAATGGTCTTTGGAAACAAACTAATACCGATAACGATACAGGAAACGAAAAGGATGTTAACGATCTGGAAAATATTTCTGCTAATGATTCTGTAGAGACTTGTCAAAACCTAAATGAATCTGTAGACATGAATGATGTACATAAAGTCATGAACGATCTTCTTAGCGCGGTAGAAAATATAGAAAGTGAAAAGAAGGATACAGAAAATTGTAAATTATTGGCTGGTAACGCATCTATTGAAAAAAATAATCAGGAGAAAAGGAAACGAACTAATAAAGTACAGATAATATCGGAAGAAACACTACTGGGCAGCTTTAAAATTGTCACAGACAAAACTAGTTGTATGCAAGGAAATAATTCAAATAATTCATTGTCCAATTGGCGGTCAGCGCGCATACAGCGGAATGTTAAATTGTTGCCCAAGAGAACAGATAAAGCACTCTTACCCACTCCCGATATTTCTGTGCTGGATACTAATACCAAGAGCTTCGACAGCAGTCTAGGAAAACATAAGTCGTCTTCACCATCCGGGGAGGAGTATCGAAGCAAAAGGCTGAAGCACGAGGTACAACAACGTGTAATAACGTTAATATATAATGATTACGTTAACATAACAACACCAAGTTAACCCGTATCTTTCATGATTTTAGGTCATCGAACTTTCCGACGACGAAGTTGAAGAATTGCCACAACCCATGTCGCGGATGGAGATATTAAATTTAATTCCAAACATGGCAGCCCAACAGACTGTCGTAGTGAAGATTTCGAGGGGCTATATACCGCACAGTGTGAAGCCCCAAAATAATGTTTATCACTACGAAAGTAGAAAGCTGAGAAATTTACATCACACAGATCAAAACCTAAAGCATTCCGGCGTAAAGAATGGAAATGCATCGAATAGCAATCAAAGTAATAATACGCCTCAGTACAATAATGCATCGACGAGCAATAACGTTAGAAGGAGCACACACGTCGCTACATTGAATCATAATTTAGCGACGAACGTGCACAACGTTTTTATGCAAGATTACTTCTCTATGGAACGTAGACAGTACACGAACATTAATACCAATTATATGTATAATAGTAGAATGCCATTCGCGTACAACCAAAACTCATTTTGGCACCATAGGAATACTGTATTTCAAAATATATTCATTGGAAACCACAGTGCGGCGATGCAGAATAGGTTTATGTCCGTACAGATGAATAATTTGTTAGTGCCAAATTTGGGTAACAATGTGATGAGAAGCGTTGTTACTCGGAATCAATTGCACCACAATTTTCAGCCGAATAACTCGGTGCCTCCGAGAAGAATGTATCACCATAGAATCGAAGAAAATATGTCGATTCATTGTAGCGTGGCGAAAAACGTGTCGTTACCCGAGCCTCGTCAAAGGTATTGGCCACGTAATCATTATAGAAATTCGACTAATAATAATAATCGTTCGAATCATAATGACGAGGTGAATCAAGCGGCGTTTAAAGTGCTACCAGGGGCATCTTCCTGGTCTGAATTGAAAACCAAATGGCGCGAAGAGAAAATGATCACCATCGACGATGAAGACATATGCAAGGATGAAGAGTGCGATGAAGTACAAGTGGTTGGCCGATTGAGGAGTCCACTTTGTGGGCCAAAGAATGCAACCAGCTTGGAGGAAGTTTTCAGTAAACTCAAAATAATCAAATCCATGCCCGAAAAGACTGTGAGGAGAAAAAAAAGCAGATATAAAATATCGTACAATATTTATTCGAACACGCAGAATTATAGAAAAGCCAATCCTGGTCCACCCCTTTATCGAATTATTGTGATAAAGTAACTACAAATTTTTCTGTCGACTAATTGTATTTTTTTCTCAGAAATCTAATTTGTTTTCTCGTTAATTGCAGGCAAGATGATCTATTTCTACAACCAATTGAGTTGCATCGTCTGGTACAGGATGCAAACAAGTCGCCATTAATGTTGGCTTGTGTTTCCATGTCAATTTCATACATTCAGCCGGGATTTGTATGTACACCTAATTTAACGTAATCGAAATAAAATATTTAATTACGTTTATTTACACTTTACAATTTGTTTGTTTCATTTTATGGTATTGCTCCGATCTTTCATCAAACTAATATATTTTTATAATAAACTAGTACCTAAGAATTCTTTAGTAGGCAGTAACTAATATCGTCAGGACTGCTGCAAATAATTGATACAGGGCAAAGGAAAATGCAGAAACGTATGTTACACGAATAATGTGTATTTCGAACTTTATTATAAATGTTGCAAGTAACATTTCACGTGGTATAAATTCTTTTCGTTTTCTCTTTGTGATATTTTGGTCTTCTTCATAGTGTTCGTAAAATTATTTTCGATCTATAACCGGTTCTATTGTTTGCCCACCACAAATCTGACCCCAGCCGATCAGACGCCAGTGTTTCTCGATACGGCGTGACAACGCGATCTTCTCCTCGATCTCTGTGCAGACGGGGTTCGTTAAACTGATTTTCGCCAAATCGGCACGGGTGGCTATTACACGGCCTCCAGTACTCAGAGATCCGATATTTACCAACAGCACTTCGTTCTTTGATAACTTAGGTACCTGTGTTTGATCATATTATTTTATAGTTCCAATGAAAAAGAAGCGTAATCGATGCAGCGAACAATAGTCTTACCCTTGCAGCCTTTTTATCACCCTCAGTTCGAACTCCCAACAATCGCTTAAGCAGATAGTATGATATTTCAAGTTCAATAAATATTTTTGGTAAAGCCCCTACAGCTCCCAAAATTTGACCAACTAGACGATCCGCTCGACACAATGTCGGTTCAATTTTCGTTCCAACACCTTGCGATTCATTGTAAAGATATTATTATCGTTTCATAAATAAATGTACAAATGCAGAAAATATGGTTTACCGATCAGGCCACCAGGAACAGCAAACTGAAGTTCATTCTGTTCAGCGAACAATGACACTATTCGAGAAAATATGGGTCGACAGGTCAGCTTCCCATCGCTATCTTTTGATACTAATCCAGGCCGTACTTCGATTTCCATGCCCACCTGCGAATCGGACAACATTGTTATATATATGCACGAAGCGGGGAACAGGAATAAAAATTAATAATTGGTCGTACTTTTAATACTCCTCTTAAAATACTTCCTCCCGCTACACCTCCTTTTAGATCATCTACTTCACAGCCAGGCTTATTCACGTCGAACGATCGAATTACAATTAATCTCGGCTCCGAAGTGAAGTCTCTTAAAGGTACTGGAATCTTTTTCGTGATGTACTCGCACAACACCTCGATATTGTATTTTAGCTGAGCGGATATTGGTATCACGGGCGCTCCTTCAGCCACGGTTCCTGAACAAGGAACATAAAGAACAATTAGGACTCGAAGAAAAATTAAAAAAATTATCGACGGCGATTAAAGTACCTTGCACGAACTTCAAGATTTGTTCGTATTGTTCTTTCGCTTGGGCTTCTTTCACCAGGTCTATCTTGTTCTGCAGGATCACAATGTGTTTCAGTTTCATAATTTCAATTGCAGCCAAGTGCTCGGATGTTTGAGGCTGAGGACACGACTCGTTGCCAGCTGCAAATAAGTGTTCTCATTTTTATATTTCTAGCAAGAAACTGTAACGATACGCAGTCAACTATGTACAGTGTGTCCCGGTGCAATGGTACAATCGCGGAGGGGGTAATTCTACATGAGAAAATAAATCGAAAATATGGAATGAGTTTTTTTCGTTTGAAGCTTTATACTTGAGAAAATCGAATTTGGAAATTCGTCTAACATGTCTGATCATGATCTACTGATTCCACTTCTTACAAATGCTAGGCACGCAAATTAGACGCAAAGTCGGTTTTTTCGAAAACAAAGTCTTCCACGAAAAAACTTTATTCCGTATTTTCGACTTATTTTCTCATGTAGAATCACTCCCTTCACGGTAGTACCAGCAATACTGGAACCCCCTGTATATACATAACAAAATTGTGTACCAATTAATAGTAAAGCGGCGTCCATGACTGCTGCACCGTTCAACATAGTTGCCATAAGAATGTCGTGTCCTGGGCAATCAACGAAGGACACATGACGAACAAGTTCGAATCGCCCAGTACAGACTGGACGCAAACAGGGAAACGTATCATCTTTGCTTGATCCTCCGGATATATAGCATCCTGGTCTTGGGCATTTTTCGTTGTTGCATTTATAAATCTTGGCATTTGCATAGCCTGCAATGAACCAATTAAAAATATTCATTGTGTGTTATAGCATTTGTCTTTCTGTTTTGTTTGCAGCAAATACTTTCTTTAGATTAAGAGCTGAATCAATCTCTTTAGCATGAGAAATTACGTTTTACTTAAAATTAATGTTCAATTGAAAAATTATATGGGTAGTAATTGTATTCAAGCGGAATCAACCAGTGGTTTAAAAATTTAATAGCTATAATAATAATAATTTACATATTTTTGCGGATAATTTATACGTGTATACAATCAGCGATACAATTTTCCTATAAATATATAAAACATCTACACATACAAATAATCAAAACATATAATATTTAACACAATAATCGAATTACTTTTTTACAAAATATTGGTGCTTCTTCGTACAGCAATTTCGGCGAATCTTCGTTTAATAAAAATTTCGATTATGAAAACGAGTATATACTGTAGAAGATTCATCGAAATACACGTTGATTGACGCTAGTTAAAGCCATAGTCGCCAGATCAAGTCTTGTTCCCCCACTCTGATTTCCCCTTCTACAGCGTTATTTCCTACGCTTCCGCCGCAGCCCGGCCACGTGATGCGTTTCGTCTCTGTCGTGCATACTCCGGTATTGGCACAGAGAGGGTAACTTTTTCCCCTCAATTCGTGTTAAAGCAGGCAATTAGCAGGCTGAGCAATTGGTGGCTCTAACCTTCCCCCCTTCTACCGCGCTATTCCCCTCTGTTTACGCCACGGCCCGGTCACGTGACGCGCTTCGTCTCTGTCGTACACGTGTCACAATGTCACGTGACTAATCCGGTACTGGCAGAGAGGGTAACTTTTTCCTTTAATTTGAGACAATTCCTCTGGTCTGGCGACACTGCTAAATGTACTTAGCAACAAACCAAGCTTTAAGCTGGTTGTTTCTAAAATGGTGAACCATATGATTTCGTTTATCTTAGGACTTATCTAGTACAAATTCCTTAATACAACACATTTTGTGTTTAAACGAACTAAGAGAACTAAAGATTAATTAGAAGTAAACACAGTTTCACAGAAACATTAATAGAAAGGAGATGAAATTTTAAAGCCAGCGGGTTATATACAGGGTGGCCCACATAACTCTGAACAGCTCGATATCTCGAAAACTATGCCATCGATTTTAAAGTTCTTAGTCTTAAATTGCATGGAACTGAAGGGCCTTTCTGACTACATAAACGTGAAGTGGCCTCCCTTCCCTTTTAACGGGGGAGGGGAGGTACCTTTATAATTTTAAATGGAACCCCCTATAAAATGTTACATATTTAGATTCTACCGGAAAACAAGTCAATTTTGTCTGAAACATTTTTTTGTCAGATACTTCCATGATGAGATATAACAGTTTGAAGTTTCGAGTTGTAGGTACTTGAAGCGCTCGGAAATAGCGTTATGGAATTATACGCGCTTGAGTCCTTTGCTTATTCATGAAGAAACACAAACAATAATATTTACAATTCTTGAGTTTGACTCACTTATCTATGAAAACGTTTTCAGTTTAGAGCTGTTATTCAAGCAGTAACATTGTGATTATGGCTACTTTTGACACAGAAGTGAATATGTTATTAACGTTAGGTGTTTTTTGAACGTTATGGGATCAAAAAATGTCATGCAACATTTCATAATTTAGAAAAGCGGCTTCGCGAGCACGGTGAATTGTGTAAAAAAAACTCGCAATAAACCTAAAGCTGTCAGTAATGAAAATAATAGTGCCAGTATTCTTGCTGCAATTACATTAAATCCTCATATTAGTCAACGTACACTTGCACAAACATCACATATTAGTCGTTCATCAATTCAACGAATTTTGAAACGGCAAAAGTATCATTCATATCGCATGGTTTTATCACAAGAGCTTTCGATAACAGATTACGATCACCGCGTAAGATTTTGTGAGTGGCTGCAGGGTGTTGTGGAAAATGACTTTTTGTGCAAAATACTTTTTTCCCATGAGGCCACTTTTATGAATTCAGGGCATGTAAATAGACATAATCTGCATTATTGGGCCGTGGAAAACCCAAATTGGATGCGATGTGTTCCCTTTCAACATCGATGGTCTTTAAATGTTTGGTGTGGCCTAATAGGAGATTTTGTGATTCGACCTTATTTTTTTCAAGAAACTGTAACATTTGCAAGTTATTGTGATTTCTTAAAAAATCATTTGCCTGCGCTTTTGGAAGATGTGCCACTGCACGTTAGAAGAGAAATGTGGTTTCAACAAGACGGCGCTCCTCCACATTTTGCAATCATCACCAGGCAATTTTTGAACGAAAAATTTGGGAACAAATGGATAGGTCGTGGGGGACCTCGTCAATGGCCTCCTCGATCCCCCGATCTAACACCATTAGATTTTTTCTTATGGGGATATGTAAAGGACAAAGTTATGTTTGAACCACCGACGACAAAAGAGGATATGAAACAAAGAATACGTGACGCTTGCGCTTCAGTGACTCCCGAAATGTTAAAAAATGTCAGAACAACTTTGATTGTAAATATTATTGTTTGTGTTTCTTCATGAATAAGCAAACGACTCAAGCGCGTATAATTCCATAACGCTATTTCCGAGCGCTTCAAGTACCTACAACTCGAAACTTCAAACTGTTATATCTCATCATGGAAGTATCTGACAAAAAAATGTTTCAGACAAAATTGACTTGTTTTTTCCGGTAGAATCTAAATATGTAACATTTTATAGGGGGTTCCATTTAAAATTATAAAGGTACCTCCCCTTCCTCGTTAAAAGGGAAGGGAGGCCACTTCACGTTTATGTAGTCAGAAAGGCCCTTCAGTTCCATGCAATTTAAGACTAAGAACTTTAAAATCGATGGCATAATTTTCGAGATATTGAGCTGTTCAGAGTTATGTGGGCCACCCTGTACATTTTACAAAATCATTTCTTTAAAGTGTACTTTCTGCACAAGAAAAATAAATTGTTAACAAAAACAATTCTACCTTCTACTAGACAAATAGCGAAAAAATAACATGGCAGTTTACAATTCATAATCCTGTCTCCAAAAATTGAAAATCGTATGATATAAGTATAGTGACCCACACAATCAATTCAACGTTTTAAAAATTATTACAATTTCAGAACAATGGAATTGTAATTATATTTAAAAAAAGGAATGCTTTCTAAAACAAGTTGGTTTATTTATAATTCACTCTCCGTTATTAAAATAAAGATTTACAACATTTCTTAAAAAAAAAAAAAAACATTAAATTGTTATGTGCATCACCGCGGCCGCAACTCGTTATGCTTATTAGCAACATATAATTTGTTCTCTCTTGAATTAAGTAGTCATCACGTAACAGTTCACTTTCTCAGTATATGAAATATCGATCTCCTTTGTTTAAACATTATTATAATGTATATGGTAATTCTATGCAACTTATCCATTTTGCTAAATGTACATTTGGTACCAAATGTACCAAATGTACTTATCCAATATGAACAGTCCTACCTCGATAACTGTTCACGTGACTATCGCGTTTTAAGAAAAGTATTGTCAATCTCTCATAACGTGGTATTCGGAAGTAATGCAGAAGCAATGCGAAAGGAATTCGCAAAGGAATTCGCAAAGAAACCTGATCTGATTGGCCAGGCGCGTCACAATTGAGTTACACGCATTCTCGCATTCTCGAGATCACCATTACTACTTCAAGTGTATCGCATCGCGTGACGGTGAACTTTGTACCCCTTGTCCCTATACAGTCCCGAGTACGATATTATGAGACACTGACAATACAGTACACCCCCCCTGTTGGATCTTCAGACCCTCGACCACCGAATGAGAACCGTTCTCATTCTCTCAAAGTCCTAAAAAAATGTGAGAAAACTGCGACATTAATCGAAGCGTTACTATAGTTCAATTTGGACGATTTAAGTGTCATACCCAATTTTGGCGCATTTAACCCTTTCATTACAGGACTTAAATTAATATATGATGAATTATAACGATAAATTCAACTGGAATTGTTAACAAGTAGAAACAATATTTTAATATATAACTATAATCGTCGTTGGTAAAGAGAGGGTTTCAATAGTATCATAGGTGAATGACTTTTCATCAAAGTGAATAAACATTTAACAATATGAGAAATATTAACTTGTACACTAGATTTGTGAAAAACATTAAGATAGACATTAGCAGAATTGTTCTTCCTTCGCATCGTTGCGATTTCACCAGAATTGCCGCTAATAATTATTGGTGTTAACATATAATTTGTTTAGCATTAGTCATATTAGATATCATACCTTGTAAACATCTCTGATCAATTTATCTGAGGCATTGCTCTTGTAAAAGTTGTAAAATATACACACGCGCATCATGCATTGAGACTAGTCTCGACTGAAAAATCTCATATATTAAGATGCTCTGAAGTACTGAAAGACAGTGCAGCTTCGAGTTAATGTCCATTAATTTCATGCAAATCTGTGTTTTGTACGAGGTTTACTCAGAGCACAGAACGTGGTTTATATTGGCACTTAGGGACTATTTCGCAAGTTTGTCTTTTTTAAGAAGATGTCTAATCAATGAGTGAATTATTAGACTCTGTAAGCTTACACAAGGTTTCTAAACGAAGTTAATAAAACAACTGACAGACTGAAGTGTCGATATGCACAAATGTATGTAATAAATGTAATAAATTTAAAAGAGTAATCAAAACAGGTATCGCCTACAATTCTGAGCTCCACATTTACATAAAGTTTTTGTATAAGACGTGTCGGATTGTGGCGTGTCCGGTCGAATTTCGAACTCATTTTGAGATTCCTTGGTGATCGACGTGCCTAGAGTATCTTCTTTGATCGATATGTCCTGCCTGATACACGTCTCGCTGTTCTTCGACGTCTGACACGTGTAATCGAAAGTGATCTCTTCATTCCTCCTAATGTCTCTGGTTGCGAACAACGCGAGCTTCGGGAGATTCGGATCGAGACAGTCGATCCAAATGGCGTAAACTGCCAAATTTGGCTCGCAGGAATGGTTGATGAAGTGAGAAACATTACCGTAAACGGCAGCGTCAACGGTATAAGGACATTGTTCTTCAGTCTCATTATAATCTAAGTCGAACAGGTACGTTCTGCCGGCAGCATCGTATTCTTTGCCGCGTTTCTCGGCTTCTTCGCTCGAGATCACCTCGCCTACGTACTGGGTCACGAACGCCCCTTTTTTGATCGCTTCCAGAGTCTTCACACCCCAACCTCTTCCATTGGCAGTTCGAAATATGCAGAGCTTCATCTCTGTGCCGCGTTGCACTACGCGATTGATACAGCTCATGTCGCACGCACATCGTTTGTTGCATTCGTATATCGGCGTGCCGGGCGGCACTCGTATCTTGCATGTGATAGTGTAAGGACAGTTTCCATCGTATTGGCCGAAGCAACATTTTGCTTTAGAATTGCAAACGGTGCAATCGCAGCCAATAGGTGGATCGTCGGGTATTATCACCCCAGCCCCGGGCAGATAATCGTCTATGTAATAGAAGTTCTGAGGCCCTTCTTCCAAGTCGACAAAATTCTCCACCTTTATCGTCGGTTTACCTTTAGTAATGGTGTTCATTTCGTTCTCCCAAAGCAGTAACGATTCCATTTGTTTTTTTCTTAAATCGAAAACCATCATTCGGAGAATTCCGTCTTTGATGAATTCAAATTTTGAAATTCTATTAGTTTTTTCCTTTAAATAGTTTCGCATCGCGGCGAACAGTATGTCGCATCTAACCGACATGGATGTTACTGTCCTTTTCTTATGATTAAGCTTCTTTAGGAATGCCTCGATGTCTTGTTTGGTTGGATAGAAGTTCACTTTTTCCTGAAAATCAGTCAGCAATTCTAATCTCTGTCTCTCGAACTCCTGCAAGATATCCGAGCAATTGACTAAATTGCTCTCTGGCTCCCAGGTATTGTATTCGTTATCCCAATTTTTCCATTTAATTAAGTATTCCAACTGGCCGTCCAGTTCTTTCTTCCCGAGAATCTTTTCTACTTCCCATAAATTACTATCTAAGTGCGATACGTTTATTCCGTTCTCCTTATCGTATTTAATATCTTTCAATATGACTTTTAATTCCTTTAACTTAAAGTTGTCTAAGTTGTAATTTAGTTGTAATCTTTCTATATCGTTACGATTTTTGTCTGCGAAACTAGCACTGTCGTTATTATTAAATTTATTCAGTCTTGTGTCTTCACCTTTAACACCGTTCTTATTTTGTGAATACTTTATACTTCTTTTGATACTATCTTTGCTAATAGCATTTTTATTGTTTTCTGCATTGCTGCTGCTTAAGTAATGATCTACAGTTTCGCCTGTACCAATGCTTGCTAAAGAAAAATCAAATTTCGCTTGTTTGGCAGATGGCTGATTGTTCCCTGGAGAGGCAGGTCTTTTTTCTCGTGTTGAGAGCATTTCATTTGTGCTGTCGAGAATATCTTCTTTATCCTCAGTATCTTCTTCTGCACGAGCGCCTGTAATGTCAAATATTTAATGTTATTCCCTCCAGTTATATATTTCTGTGTATCGTTTAACTGGTATAATTGTTCCTCCTCTATTTCTCTCTCTTAGCATTAGCATATCATCTTCCACTTCAAAATATTTTTTTTAATCCTTTTCGTTCTTCTCTTTTGGACAAAGTGTCGGTATTAGAAATGACTCTTTATAGAATTACATTATAGTTGTTTTCATTTTGTTACAAACAATGATTAACGCCTGCATAGATATACAAATGCTAATTGACTAAAGCACACCTTAATAATTTTTAATAAACTTCCTTTTGTACTTTCAACTATGATAACTAGACTACTATGGATTTTATTGCAAGTTAAAATTTTTATTAAATCACAATTAATGGAGTTAATATATAGTGGAATTCTTCTATAATATTTCTTTGTATTTGACTAAGCTAATGTTAACAATGCTAATCTTTATTATGGCACATAATAAGGCTATTTTGGAAATATAAAATACAATTTATAGAGTAATTCAATTATAAGTCTGCACAATCCCAGTATTTATTTGCTTACATTGTTTTATAAAATACACATGCTGTGTTGCTGTTTTAACACAAGTGTCATGTAAGCACATTTAACCAAACAAACTCATAGTATACAAACATAAAATACACATTAGTAAATGTAGAAATTTTAATCATTTATACTTATACTTACCTTTGTTTAAATCTTCTAATTAAATAAAATTATACTTACATACACAACTATTTCTTTATAGAACACTTCTTATTTAAGAATATTTAGATAACATTCGGTATTTTATTAAGGTATGCTTTAATCAATAGTGTATGTAAGTCTGTCGATTCGTACATTCATTTATGTGCAGTGCATGTACTGAGACAGACAGTCGTTACGAACACTGTAGAATAACCGTTAATGATAGTGAACGAACAATCACTAGTACACAGTGAAAATGAATTTTACTCAATTTAAAGGCATCGGAATTAATTTTTGTCACGCGTTAATCAATTCACTGACGACTGGAACGATAAAATACTATTCCGAACATTTGTCTGCTGTTTTGTACGGTTTAAAGTGAAATAGAAAATGATTGAGGACAGTAACGAAATAATGCTGTTGGTCTCACCTTAAATTAAGTAAAATAAAATCCAGATTTCAAATAGCTACATGATCCATGATTCCATAAGAACTGGAAATGAAAAACTGTTTCGGTTGCGCGCGATCCGGAAATACGAGTTTATAAGATGGCGTCAATACAACCAAAAACGGCGCCATCTTTAGAACCAGACCAGCAAACGTTCCTTAGCGTCTCGTATTCATTCAAGAGATGCTCGGGAGAAGAGGAAACTTTTCGTCCTCGTTTTCATTGGTCAGTAACATTGCTGCGACAGTGCTGCCTCCATAGAGTGCCAAGCGAGTGAGAGGGAACGACATAAACACGACACTTATGCGAGTGACAGTGCATCATAGCTTCTCTCACTCTATTATCCCATTCTCTTTCTCGTACACATTCGGTTCACTATGGTCTTTTCTCGATATAAGAGACTTGAAATTTACTGGCGGTCGCGATAACTATTCACCCCACTCGTCTCAATTACACGTGAAAGTGGAATGTGATGAACAATTATTATAATGGTCACTTCACCTTAAATTTCTCATTTCGAAAAACAAGACATAACAGAGTTTAAATTCACGTCCCGTAAGGTCTCGCACTTACGCACCGATACGCATAAAAATCGGCGCGAGATCGTTGAACGCCGCGCAAAGATTTCATCTGACTGTAAAGCCATCTGAAACCGCCTTTAGTTTCATATTATGACTGCATTGCATAACTTTTCCAAGTATGGAATATATTAATTTGTGTGAATTAGTACTTCTAATCCGAGTATTTATTGTATGATTATATGGTGAGGTGATTTCGCCACGGTTTATATGCTGAAGATAGATAGTAAACTTAACTTCAGATATTCCCCAATGTAGGGAAAAAATTATGACGAAAATCACTGGACTTTTCACGAATATTAATTGATGAAATTATATTTTCTCATACCATTGTATCAATTGAAAAATGGCCAACCTCTTTACAATAGAGTGGACTAATACCTTAATATTCATTGATAAACATTAAGCAGATAGTTCTTCATATAAGATTAGAAGAAATTAGATTTACATATAATAAGAAATTAAATGTCTTGTTGGTGTTGCATGCAAAGTGTATTTTGGTTTTTCAAATGTATGCGAATTGTAGAAAACATGATACAAACAATTGATTCTGAATAATATAAATGGCTCAGTCTACTTACCAAGCTTGATAGTAATATTCCTCTCTAATTCATTCTTAAAACGAACAGTCTGTACTCCTGATATCGCTTTTACAATTGTGGATTTTCCATGGGCTACATGACCAATAGTACCTGTACAAAAGTTCCATACTTATACTTTACTTTATTTCTTATACTTTATACACATATAATTATATATTCTAGATGGAGTAATTATTAATAAAAAATACATTATAGTTACCAATATTGATTGTAGCTTGTCTACTGATGACCTCAGGTGATAATGCAGTTAATTTACTTACATCCTAACAAATAAAAGATTTGTAAATTTCAAAAGTATATTCGAATAGAATATATAAAACATCTTTTTCTCTTAATCCCTGTCCCGGCTCCAATTAACTTTATGTCACTTAAATATTTATTACCTTCGTGTTATAAACATTTACTTATTATAGGGAGTATAATTATATTTGATTACAGTACCGAAATACATTTATGCCCAAGTTGTAACAGTGTACATAAAAATGTACTAGAACAGGAAGATTTCCTGCTCGCTTTTTGCAACAGAAAAATGTAAAAATAAGAAAATCGGATGCATCGATTCGGCGATACGATTGAAAACATTAATAAAGCTTTGCAAATGCAATCGAATCACCGTAAGCTGGATGCAGATGTCATTAACAATTGTCATAATATAAACGGTGACGAGCTAAAAGAATCTCTTCGCGAAGTGGACACTATTTCAATGCGATTTTACTTGGTTTCCTGTATATCGGCGAGAATTTTCATTCACATTAACCCAACCGAAAAGTATTACAGTATGCCAGCAGCAGGAAAGATTGAGGTTATGCGAAGTATGATGAAAAGTTGTCAGACTATGAGGACACATCCGCTCCAATTTTACTCACTAGCTTTGAGAGATCTTGCTTATAAAGATTTGGCTGACCGGTAGTCACTCCTAATCGTTCTTCACCGCCCATAATCACTGAGTCAGTATTTGCAATAGGCAAACCACGCGAGGAACACTTCAAAAAAGGCGAGAGTTCATTTAAAGTTACAAGCACGGGCGACTCCAGAATTGAAAAGAAGCTGAGAGACTGCGATCAGCGCCAAGTGGAAACACATCGAATCACTACTACATTTCGAATCGACTAACTAAATTCGGCACTAAATCAAAATTAGTCACTCGATCACCCCCGAAAGGATTAAATTTTGCGATTATACGCACGTCAGAGCCATCCAAGTGTTTATGTTAAAATTCTTCGTTAAGGTGCGCAAGAAACACTGGGATGTACATTGGTATTTGTCGGAAAATTGTCCATACAGTATTCAAGATTATTTTCTAAAATTATAGACAAGGAATGTTAATAGACTTAGTTGGCTGTTCTATTTGAATAGAGGGCGCAAAAAAAGCACTGATTTTTAGCGTCTAGTATAATGTTTAAATACGAGCATATAGGCTAGTATGAAGTTCAAATACGAGCAAAGTCGGTAAGGTCAATTTCTTCATTGAATCGATCCTATCATGAAGAGCAAACTGCACAGATCTGGAGATGGTTGCCTATGTTAAGGATAACCGACATGAAGTTGGAACAGTTACCTATTGTTGGTTACGATTCGTTATCGCTGCAGATAATGTCAAGGCAAATTATTTTGGTCAACCTCAGGTATACATTTTCAAAGCATTGTTAAAAAACGATATGTAAGCTACAGATTAAATAATCAATTTCAATTTTTTGTCCTTTGAAATTTCACTACTTGCATATAGAGATTCGTAAGTGATGAATATTGAATGCTAAACGTTAATGATTGAGGAAAATTTCAATTGATTAATTCTCAACTCTGTTAGACAACCTCTAACGGAATCGTTACGGAGGAGATGCCTAGCAATATTACTAATTATCTGGAGAGAAGCTATTTTACTGTACGGACATTAAAAATGATCTTTAGAACCAGGAGAGCGAGGGGGAGAGTTTTTCATTAAGAAGAATCATTCTCCGGTTCGTTCGTACCACGAATTACCACGCAGCCAGCATAAAAGCTGGGTCAGGAAAGGGATGCATATATGTATGCTGACTGCACTATCGGGTGCGTGCACCGCCACATCGCGTTAGCCATTCCTTATATCGTAATCTAAGGAGGTGGCTGGCCGCACGGTCACGGGGGTGAGCTTGCATGCTTTCAAACAGAGTAGGTTAGAAGGTTCGTGAATTTCTCATGAAGGAAAATGCACGGTCCGTCGTTGTCGGCCACCTAGCCAGCAACTTTCCTTTCGACAAAATGGTGACCAGTGTCACCGAGATTCTACCACACTGTCCAGAAGTCTGGAAATCATCCTCACCGAAAATTTTCGTTCACACTGTTACACAGAGCCAGAGAACAATATACGTATACTTCTCAACATTCGCTGACACTATTTCCACCAGAATTCTCACGATCTAAATTTGATCCAACCAGATTACTCAATTCAGTTTTCTCGCTCCGTTAAAAAAATTAGAATAAGAGAGGAGACAATGTTGCTCAGCAATTTGAACACTTCATCGTTCAAAGCGTCTCGGAAAGCGCACGCGGACGGCAACTTGATTTCTCGAGAATTATACAAAGCCTTTGAAATTGGTTTACCGTGTTCCCAAGCTATGTCAGATAATGCACCAATATTTTCGTACACGATGTCTTCGCCTCTTGAGTCCAGGCACTATCGCGAACGCAACGACGAAATCAAAACTCTCGAATAAAGTGATAACGTTTGGAAAGGTGGAATATTCACCGGCATCGAAAAACATAGCTGTACCGTTACGAATCTAGGGAATTTCTCTTTATTTCAACGCTAGCATGGCTCGCCCACTATGATCGGGAGAAGAATTCACGGGGAACGAACGAGGAAACAACAATTGGCGAGGTATTCGAGACTCGGTTATTGTGCTTCGCGTAACTGCACGCTAGAAGTACCAGCAAAACGACAAAAACCATCTCGAACGAGTCCGGTTCCGTGTGTTTTCGGCGCGACAGCCTCCGGGAAAAAAGTCGAGCCTCCCGAGTTCCTCGCTCGGATACCACGCGACTATATCGGGATTAAATTCATTCGTGCGAGACCAACCACCGCAAATTTGCAGTGAGTCATGTCGGAAAATCTTCGCGGATTTCCACCGGACAAGGAGAATCCTTTTCTAGAGCTCTATCACAGGATTCATCGTTATTACGTCGATACTGAACGTTGTCGACACATTTAGATCGTGTTTGGCTGTCTTATGAAAGTCGAGTTCAGGACAATTTTACGTATCATTAGTTGGAAAACGTTCGATAAGTTCGATTAGTTCAACTGCAGCGTCTCGTGGGTTTTACCATCAAGAATGTATTGTAAAAATATTCTAATTCGTCGATTCCTCTTCAGTATCAGTAAATTTGATTCAGCATTGTACGATATACGCTTAACCCCTTGCTATATAATATCGAGTCAGACTCGTGATGAAAATTCTGACCAGAGTCTAATAAACATATGTGTTATTAATTTTCTTTTTCCAGGAAATTGTGAACTACAAACAAGTTCTAATCACGGCAAAATAAATCGTAATGCAAGGGGCTAATGTTGTTTCAAGACTATTTAGTGAGGATATTCGAAGAACCTTTTAAATCCGAGGGAAATAATGGTATCGGAATAACGTAAGCTATTTTAAGCTTAATATGATTGCAAAATGATTGTCGGTGTGCCAGCGTGCGACCACCCACGCCGCAGTTATCAGGGGTGTTAGGAATGCGAAGTGTGTTCGGTCCCACACAGACCGAACGTGAGTTATGATAAACACGGTCGGCTGCAATAGCCAGAACACTTTAGGCGACGCGACGGTCCCAGGATTTGGAGTGTCATCGGACACCACTGCGAGACCTCCGTGAGCAAGCCCATTGAAAGGGCAATATACAAACAGTTCACTTTCCAGACCTCTTTCCCATATCTCTCACACCTAATCCATTCAGATCATCTAAACACAATTCCACCAAATCGCATCCCCACTCCGACGACCAAATGCACCACCCATTAACCAATAGAAGAAGAGCCCGAGTTGACATTATAGACGACACGACACCGAACCGCAGAAAGCTAAGATACCTCGAAGAGAACACAAATCGATCGCGTCAAGAAACTCGTTGTACGCGTTATACCTCGCCAACTAACTTGTGAATGTTAAGGGGGCCGGCATGGTTTGAAATCCATATACGTATGCAAGGGTCAAAATCTAGACAAACTGCCGCTTCAATATTGGAATGAGCAGTTTAGAAGTGGTCAATTGTGTTTCCTAAAAGTCCAATCTACGTCTGTATAGAGCCCAAATTGCGAATTTCTACCTCATCGCGGAGTAATTTGTAATATTCGGCAGAAAATTCGAATTCTGAAGCAAGTATGACGTCACAAGATGGCTGCCGCTGAAAGATTCTCTTAATTTCGAGGGATTTAGTGTTCGTATCGAAAAAAAGGCTCTATACAGACGTAGCAAAGACATGTACAAACACGGTGGTATGCATTTTTAATTGATTACTTACTTATTTAAGACGTAAAATGTCTAGAAAAGAGGCACAGGATAACATAGCGTGACAGTCAAGGCCAAATGCCTGCCGGCCCCCTTAAGTTTGAAATACATTGAAGTGTTGTCCAAAACGTCGAGTTTCATTTCAAATAGACGTAGTTACCCCGTAACTCCGTCAAGGCCCGAATATCGTCCGCGAGCAAGCGAAACGGGATTTACGACCCCGCGAAGTCCGACAGGCGGACTGACGACACTTCGGACGCCTCAAAGTGCGTTCCTAAGGACTTAGGAAAGTTCCTCTGAGCAGAAGTTGTTCTAAGTATACCAAAAGTTGTCTTATTGTTAGTAAAGCCGTCTGGGCGGTTAGTCATCTGGTATTCAGGTTAAACAGCGGTCCCCTCGACGCTAAGAACGGTTGACCACCAGCGAAGTCTTCGCGAAACGGACTGTTCGACCAAACGGAGAATTTATTTGCCGAGTATAGTCGCGGCGGCGGCGGCAATCCAATCTTCTCAAGCTTGAAATAGTAGTGTTCGATGAGGGCGCAGGGAGAGAATGCAACAGAAGTGGACTGGACTGTTTCGTGTTGCATGCGGATGATGGTGGCAAGCCACCGCGAACTATTACGGTGTGCCACGCGGCTTTTCTGACCACCGTAGGATACTCAGGAAGTCCTGCACGGGAAGGGAAATGAGCTTCTTGCGTGAACAATACGACCCCGGTGACCGTTCCTCGGTATCGTGACAGGAATGCCGGTGGACTCGCGATTTCGCGGACAAGATCCTCCATCGAAAACAGGGTACAATATCTGTACATAAATGTATAGTGGACGAAACAATTAAAAAATATCTGGTATACTAAGAAAGGTCCTTTTTAGCGCGAGACAACTCCTACGAGTACACCGTAATTCTGAAAATACAAATTTCTCAAGTAGAAGCAACGTAGTGCCACAGGTCTTTCAAAGAGTTGGCGGGTTCGATGGAACAGAATCGAATTTTTATTCGTTGTTTTTCGGGGAGGAATTTTGATTCGCGAGATCGCCGCAGGTCCTTTCGAAGTCCGGAGGGTTGTTCGGGAGTTGGTGGAGCTATTTCTTGGTCTTGGGCCGCTTCTTCTTTTTCTCCTCGGGTCGATACGGCCCCAACTTCCGGCGCACCATGACGCCTCGCCACCAGGCTTGAATCCTAATCGCGCTTCTTCGCTCGTGCTCCTTCCGCTCCTTCTCTAGCCTGAGCGTTTCCTTTTCCGTCAGACACGTGTCTATGAATTCCTGCTTATGGCGATACTGTAACGGAGTGTTACGTGTTCCACTTAAACCGTATCCGGGAACATCGATTCGCGGTGATTACTGCCGTGCAGAGTCGGAGTCGGGAGCGCGGCCGGGAATAAAAACAGGAATCGGGCAAACGGGCAAACGGGCAAGAAACGTGACCGTTGTCTTTCGAGTTTAATCTTATATTTACGCTCGTTGTATCCGTGTTGTTATTTACTTTCTCACCGTCGCTGCCCATGCCCCGGCGAAGAAAAGGGATCGGTGTCTACAGGATGAATCGGATTCGTTGGATCGAATGAAACGCGGCTGATTAATGGGAGCCGAGCCAATCTGTTGCGGAATATAGCCAAGTGCTGAGTCAGAAGGACTCAGAAAAGGTGCAGTAGAGAAAGAAAAGTGAAATATGTAAGGAAGGAGGATAGTGTGAAGAACGAGAGAGTATATAATGAAAACAAAAGATATATTCACGAACGGTAACAGTAACGGTACAGGAGTGAACGCGAAGCCCGCAGACACTTGTATTAGACGGCGATCAGTCGATCGTAAAGACAATAAATCAGCGCTATGCAAGGATCAGTCGATCACGAGCAGAAGTCAAAGGACACCCGTTTCGGAAACGCAGGTCTACTTATACTAACGCGGGCCGTTGGTTTCGGCAGGATGAGGAGTGGGATTTTCGAAATAGGCAAGGATGAGGCAGAGCAGCCCGTTCGTTAGGACGTCCTAACGGCGTCCCAACGGTCGGGGCTGCGATGGGAACAAAGGGTAGAGGCAGTGGATTTCGGAGTTTGGAAAACAACCAACGGCCCGCGCGGCGCGTGCATGAGAATCGCACGAGAGCCAGTGTTTACAAATTCGAACAGCTGACTGTTGTCGCGCGAGGAAGACGGTGTTTACCGGCGACGGGCAAAAACGCCGATGCGTGATCGCTCATGCACGACGCCGGTGTCGGTGGCAATAATACCCGGATTAAACGGTTAATTCGGGGAATCGACTTATAATGAAGACGGCGACGAGAAATCCGCCGATGCAGATTTTAAACATTCCGCCCGCCTTCGGCTATCGCCGAATGTGGACAGAGCGCGGAAGCGGGGGAATGTCGACGGACGGCGCGACGGCAGGTTATGCCTGGTTCTCTCCGGTCTGGAGAAGTCGGACTATTTTTGTTACCGGCCGGGTGAACGAAGTGGTGGCTGTTCTAACGGTGATGACCCGGACATGGCCGTCGGCTCCAGGGTGGACGTCGGTGATGCGTGCGAGCGGCCACTTCGTGGGGGGGGTGGCTTCGGACTTCACCAGCACGAGGTCCCCGACGCCCAGGGATGGCTGGGTGGTTGTCCACTTCCTTCGCGTTTGAATTTGGTGCAGGTATTCTGCGGACCAACGTCGCCAAAAATGTTCCACCCGCTGTTGGAGTTGTTGCCACCGGGAGAGCCGCGAGGTAGGGACGTCGTGCAGCGTGGGCTCCGGGGTGGCCAGGAGGGGGCCTCCGACGAGGAAGTGTCCCGGCGTCAGGGGGGTCAGGTCCTCTGGGTCGTCCGTCAGTGCCTGGAGTGGACGCGAATTCAGGCACGCCTCCACCTGGCAGAGGAACGTCGCCAGCTCCTCGTACGTGTGAGCGTTGTCGCCGATGACGCGACGGAGATGGTGCTTCACGGAGCGGACGGCTGCCTCCCATAGCCCGCCGAAGTGAGGTGCTCCTGGTGGAATGAATTTCCACCGCACTCCCTCCTTGGACAGCTGTCCGGCGATGGCAGCTGCTTCCTTGGACGATGCCCGGAACATGCGGCGCAGTTCCTGGTCAGCCCCCACGAAATTTGTGCCGCAGTCGCTCGTTACAGAGGCGCATGGTCCCCGTCGGCCAGTGAATCGCCGGAATGCTGCGAGAAAGGCGGCCGTGGTGTAGTCCGACACAGCTTCGAGATGGACTGCCCGGGAGCTGTAACAAACGAAAATGGCCACATACCCCTTGATAGATTTGTGGCCACGTCCTGGCGCCGTTTTTAATTTGAACGGGCCGGCGTAATCCACGCCTGTGTGGGTGAATGGGCGCGATGGCGTGACCCGGTGGAGTGGTAGGTCGCCCATTAATTGGCTGGCGGTTGCCGCCCGCCATCGGAGACATCTGATGCAGCGGGAGACGCATTTCTTCACGTTTTGGCGTCCTTGTGGTATCCAAAATCGTTGGCGGACGGATGCCAGGGTCAACTGCACACCCCCATGCAGTGTCCGTCGGTGGTGCTGCTCGACGATCATCTCGGTCAACTTTGATCCTGATGGCAGAATGATGGGGTGCTGCTCGTCATAGGAGAGCAGGGAGTTTTTTAATCTCCCTCCCACCCGTAGAATGCCCTGGTTGTCGAGGAACGGGGTCGTCGCTCGGAGGGCACTGGACGGTCGAAGAGGTTGTCCATTGTTGAGAGCAGAGAGCTCTCGTTCGAAGGTCGATCCCTGCACAATCTTGATCCAGAGCGCCTCCGCTTGGCTCACCTCCTCTGGATGCAGGATCGGGAAGACGTCTCCTGGTGACGGAGCTGGTCGACGTCTCGTCCAACGCAGACACCAGGCAGTGACCCTCAAAAGTCGGGTCAGCGATGAGTAACGATGCAGCAGGGACTCGTGCTCCGTGTCGGCTATCCGGGTGTGGAAGCTGGTCGTCGTCGGGGCCCGCTCCTCCTCGGTGGTGTCGAGCGTGGGCGAGGTCGTGTCCCACGTCGTGGGATGTTCGGTGAGCCACGCGGGTCCGTGCCACCATAGGGGGTGACTCGCGAGCTGGCTGGCGGGAATGCCTCGCGAGGCACAGTCGGCAGGGTTGTCCTGGCTGCCGACGTGGTGTAGGCGGACGTCCGGTACAGTTCGGTGGAATTCAGCCACCCTGTTGGCGACAAAAGTACGCCACCGCGTCGGTTCACCGTGTAGCCATGCGAGGGTGACGGTGGAGTCTGACCAGAGGTGACTCGTGTCGAACTGCAGTCCCATCTCGCGGCGTAGGTGGGATAGCAGTCGGGCCCCCAGTACTGCAGCGCACAGCTCGAGCCGTGGGAGAGACAGGCTCTGGAGCGGCGCTGTCTTTGTTTTTGCTGCAACCAGAGTGACCTGTGTCCGGTGTGGGTTGCTGGTCCGGATGTAGGCGGCTGCAGCGTAGGCTCGTTCGGAGGCGTCCACGAAGACGTGGAGTTGCTGAGTGGTCGTAGCTGTCTCCGTGCCCAGCCATCGTGGGAGCCTCAGCGACGTTAGGTTGGCCGCGTCGGCGGAAAGTTTCCTCCACGTTTCAGCTGCGGTCGATGGAAGCTGCTCGTCCCAGTCGAGGCGGTGCTGCCACAGCTGCTGAAGGAATATTTTCCCTCGGATGGTCGCGGGTGCCAGCCATCCGAGGGGGTCGAACAATTTTGCCACCTGGGACAACACATACCGCTTCGATAGTGTCGGAAGTGGAGACGTCGGAGGGCCCTGGAAACTGAAGGTCAGAGTGTCAGACTGTGTGTGCCACTTCAGCCCCAAGGCACTGCATCCCAGCTCTGGCTGCCAAGGTAACGTGGAGGACAGGGCAAGGTCCTCGTCGGGCAGGTGCGAGGTCAGGGCGGTGCTGTTGGCGCTCCACTTTTTTAGCGTGAAGCCGCCCGCCCTGCAGATTCCGACGAGTTCCTCCTGGGTTTGTCGGGCCTCGTCCTCGCTATCGGCTCCGGACAGGATGTCGTCCACGTAGGTGGCTTCCCTCAGGATGGCGGCACCTCGTGGGAATTGCTCCTCTTCGTCGTCCGCAAGCTGCAGCAGGGTGCGGATGGCCAGAAAAGGGGCGCAGGTCAGTCCGTATGTGACGGTGGTGAGGTGGAACACCTGGATCCTCTGGTCCGGGTTGTCCCTCCAGAGCACTCGCTGGTAGTCCCGGTCGTCGGGATGCACCTGGATTTGGCGGTACATCTTTTCCACGTCCGTAAGGAAAGCGAACTTGTGTCGCCTCCACCGCAGTAAGATGTCCATGAGGTTGCGCTGTAACTTGGGACCAGCGGAGAGGAGGTCATTCAACGAGCGGCCGGTCGAAGA
Source organism: Halictus rubicundus (assembly GCF_050948215.1). Lineage (NCBI taxonomy): Eukaryota > Metazoa > Arthropoda > Insecta > Hymenoptera > Halictidae > Halictus > Halictus rubicundus. The sequence continues at coordinate 2,296,572 of NC_135152.1, forward strand.
TGGTCGGGACCCGTTGAAGACCACCCTCAATTTTGCGGAGGCGCCCGTGCCCTTCATTACTCCGTGATGAGGCAGGTAAAAGTGCGGCGCTTGGGGACACTCGAGTTCCCTGGCGACCTCCTGCATGTGGCCGAGCTGCAGGTACTCTCTCATGAAGTTGTGATAGTGGTCACGGAGGGTCGTACTGGTCTGGAGGCGTCGTTCGGTGGACAGCAGGATGCGTCGGGCAACGCTGTGCGTCTCCCCTAATCCGTGGACTGCGTCCTTGAAGCAGAGGCGAACCACGTACCGTCCGTCCGACTGCCGGTAGTGGGTCTGACGAAACCCCTCGTCGCAGGCCTCTTCTTCTGCGTTCCAGTGCCTGGTGGTCGTTGGAACTTCCTCCTGTTCCCAGAAGCGACGCACCAGAGCGGCCAGATCGTCCGTGGTGGTCGTGTGAGTGGAGACGATTCGGGAGGGTGATCCTCCTCTCGCAGTCGGCCCTGAAAGAATCCACCCGAAGATGGTTTCTTGAGCGACTGGAGCGTGTTGTCCACCGCGACGTATCCCTTCCAGAAGAATCTGGGGATACACATCCGCTCCGAGCAGGAGCTCGATCGGTGTCGCCGAGGTTGCCCTGGGGTCTGCGAGCGGCAGGCCGTTGATGTGGGGCCAGCGCGGAGTGTGGGTGGCACCAGAGGGCTTGTAGGCCGTCAGCCTGGGCAGCACCAGTGCCTCCACCGTGCATGACCGTCCGAGTCCGGGAACGGTTGACGTCAGGGTCAGTCTGACCTTTCCTCGGGAGGTTGCTGTGGCCTTTCCTCCGGCGCCGAGGACCAGGCGCGAACACGACGTCCGAGGAAGTCGCATCGTCTGGGCCAGTGCTTCGCTGATGAGCGACACCTCAGAGCAGGGGTCAATCAGTGCGCGAGCTGTGACCATCCGGCGTCCTGCAGTCGCTGTGACCAGGGCGGTGGCGAGCAAGACAGGAACTGAGTCCGAGGTGGAGTTGAGCCTCTTCGTGGTGTGCAGCGTTGCGACCGTCGATGCGTTGCTGGATCCGTCGGACGCCTCGTGCAGCATCGTGTGGTGTGGTTGGGCACACCGTTGGCACCGCTTTGCCGACGGACAGTTCCCGACGGTGTGCGGACCGAGGCAGTTTTTACACCAGCGGCGACTCGTGACCATTTGGAGACGGGCTGCAGGGGTCAAGGATCGGAACGCGCTGCAAAAACACAAAATGTGGTCTCCTTGGCACAGGTTGCACCGAGGCCTCGATGCGGCGTCCGTGGCGGTGTGTAGCGCCTTGACCTTCGTGGGCGGCGGTTTTGATGGTGCGGGAGAGCGAGTCCCCTGACGGAACTCGAAAGCCTCGAGAGTTCTCGTCGTCGTCTCGAGAAATTCGAGGAGTTCCGAGAAGGCGGGGAGATTCACGCTGTTTCCCAGGGACTTTTCCCACTCCTTCAAGGTGTGTCTGTCCAGTCGACGGATGGTGTGGTGGACGATCCAGTGGGATTCGTCGGTGACTGGTACCCCGAGGCTGTTCAGGACCGCCGTCGCGTTGCACGTGGAGTTCAAGAGGCCCTTGAGCTCCGTTGCACTGTGATTGACACATGGCTTGATGTTGTACAATGCGTCGAACTGCGCGGCAACCAGAAGTCGTCGATTCTGGTAGCGGTGCTCTAGCAGTTTCCAGGCCTGGTCAAAGTTGGCGGCAGTGACGGGAATCCGTTGAATCAGCTGCGCTGCTTCCCCGGTGAGGCTCGCCGACAGGTAGTGGAAGCGCTCTGCATCCGTCCAGGCCTCGTCGTCGATGACCAAGGACATGAAGAGGTCCCGGAATCGCGTCCAGTCAGTAAATTGACCGGAGAACGTGGGCAGTGTGATCCGTGGCAGTGACGATCGAGGTCTGGGCCCTGGCGTGGGTGGATGTCCTGCAGTTGAGGGTGCCTGACTCTGCTCGACGTCTTCGAGCATCGTGGACAGAATTCCCTTCTGATTGCAGTACACATCCTGCGTTTGGTCGAAGAAGTCCTCGGTGAAGTAGTCCACCTGACGGTTCTCCTCAGTAGTGGAGGCGATGATTTGAGCGTCGCGGTCTTGAAACTGCGCCCAGGCCTGGTCCAAACAAGACAGTTTGGCCAAAATCGTCCCCTTGTTGATATTCGCTTTGCCCTGTTTCCGGAGATTGTCCACGGTTCGTGCGATGCGCCCGAACAGAATGTGTTGATGGGCGATAAGCGAGTCCATGACGAGTAGAAAGGAGAAGAAGAGAAAGGAAAAGTATACAAGAAAAGAGATGGAGAAGTGCGCGTGGATGGAAAGGTGGAAAGGTATCCGGCTCGAAGGACCAAATGTTGCGGAATATAGCCAAGTGCTGAGTCAGAAGGACTCAGAAAAGGTGCAGTAGAGAAAGAAAAGTGAAATATGTAAGGAAGGAGGATAGTGTGAAGAACGAGAGAGTATATAATGAAAACAAAAGATATATTCACGAACGGTAACAGTAACGGTACAGGAGTGAACGCGAAGCCCGCAGACACTTGTATTAGACGGCGATCAGTCGATCGTAAAGACAATAAATCAGCGCTATGCAAGGATCAGTCGATCACGAGCAGAAGTCAAAGGACACCCGTTTCGGAAACGCAGGTCTACTTATACTAACGCGGGCCGTTGGTTTCGGCAGGATGAGGAGTGGGATTTTCGAAATAGGCAAGGATGAGGCAGAGCAGCCCGTTCGTTAGGACGTCCTAACGGCGTCCCAACGGTCGGGGCTGCGATGGGAACAAAGGGTAGAGGCAGTGGATTTCGGAGTTTGGAAAACAACCAACGGCCCGCGCGGCGCGTGCATGAGAATCGCACGAGAGCCAGTGTTTACAAATTCGAACAGCTGACTGTTGTCGCGCGAGGAAGACGGTGTTTACCGGCGACGGGCAAAAACGCCGATGCGTGATCGCTCATGCACGACGCCGGTGTCGGTGGCAATAATACCCGGATTAAACGGTTAATTCGGGGAATCGACTTATAATGAAGACGGCGACGAGAAATCCGCCGATGCAGATTTTAAACACAATCAATCCCGGCTAGGAAAAGCTTCGCGTTCTTATCCGAAGTAAAAATGCTCAAAAATCTAAACGGCGATAAATAATCTCTTTTTAATATCGCCGCGGCGAGATTAGCGAGATACTTTTAATGCATTGTGATCGGAGAGCTCGAGAGGGTTTTTTTTTTATTTTACGGGAGAGACCGGAGAATTATGGGATCGCATGATGCGGAACTTTTCTCTCTCTCTCTCTCTCTCTCTCTCTCTCTCTCTCTCTCTCTCTCTCTCTTCTCCTCTTCTGTTCGCACTCGAGAAATTTCACATGATTTAGAGTGGCCAGAAACAGGTTCTTGACACGAGTTATCGATTTCCCCGGCAGAATATCCGCATTGCACGTAGATTCTAAGCCTACGGGAGCAAGCTACACAGGCACGATTTCCAATAGGCTTAACGCGATTAACGCCGGTTAATCACCGGTTCACGCCGAATAGTTAATGAGACAGTTATTGCGTGCGGCCACGGAACGAGCGGCTCGTTCTTTCTCGAGTCCGCGAATCGAGTTAATCGCGGAATTTTTCATAGCACCGGTTTTACACCGTTCTCCCTTATTTCATCGAGCGTGCAAATTAACGAAAATCTTCCGGTACTTCTCTCCGCACAATAAGGAATCTTTGCAAAGATTCACAGTCGGCTAATTAGCCGGCGTGGAGACGGGAAAGGTAACTTTGCAGAGATTCCGGGCCAGCACCGTGAAGAATGGCCCTTGAACGCCTCGCTCGGTTAAGAGTAAACGTCTAACATCTCGGAAACTCGAGGAATAGGGAGATTAACTGCGGGTATCGGCTCGCATCAACAGGTTAAACTTTCGTTTTTCGAAGAGTGATCACCGGACTGCGGATCTTGTGCAACTGTGACAGAAATGAATCGACGAACCCAATATATTTGCATCATTACCGTATATATACGCCCAACTTCTGACCGTTTGAAATTGTTACACTATTTATAATTGTTACACTATTTTCAGCTTAGTTGAATTATCCAAATAGAAAATTAATGTCTATTTATCTCCTGCTTTTGATAATGGTCTGAGTAGATTTTTATTTTGTATAAGAATTCACGGTCCAGTGATAATTCTTCGTGGAGGTTTTGCTTAATGGGATTCGTCAATGTTTGGAAAAGCGGGGAAAGAAGCTTCGAACTGTTTGGAAGGCTAGAGTACCTCTTCTTCGAGTTCCTCCAATTCTTTCCCTCGAGCTGCTATCTCGATGTGTAGCCGGCGAATCTCTTTCTCGTAGATTTCCTTCTCCCGGAAGTATCGTCCCTCCCATTCCTTCGTCTTCTTCTCGAACGACTGGAAAAAAGGGTTCGGAGACGCGAGCTAATTATTGCCGTACACCGGTACATTCAATCCACCGCGCGGGATTTCGATCTTCTCTGTCGTAGGACAAACGCGACCGATAATTGAGCTGTTCCGGTTCACCGTGTACTTCGGAAAGTAGAGTCGAGGTTTCTTCGGTGCCGCGAAATTGGAAACCCGATTCGAGCCTTAACAAACCCCGGTTAATTGACGACCTCCGCCGCAGCATTCTACTTTGAACACGGTTTTCAACTCGTTCGTTTTCTCGTGTTCGCACCTTCGCCGGAAGACTGTCCGTTTATGATGGAGCGTGCGCGAATATGCTCGGTTCGCTTATTAACTGCTCGAACGCGTTTAAAATAAAAGAAAAGAGTCTCGCAGAAACATTATTAAAAACTTTATCTAGCCGTGCAGTTTTACCGCTCGGATTTCCTATAAACGCGCAAACATCCGCTGTATCGTTTCAGTCGACTGACAGAGCGATTGTGTTTCAAACGGAAGAACAAGATCGCAGACAAAAATTTGTTCGAAATGATCAAGTTGTAAGGGACGAATTGTTACTTTTGAGTTCTCTTAATCCGTCTACTGTTTCAAATCGCGCCTACCCATTTTTGTCATAATTGCATAAAATCCACAATCTACTGATCGCCCGGATATCAACATTTATCGACAGTCGCGCCTCTATGTTCAACTTTGAACATAAGTAAGAATGAGCAGGTCGAGTGTAAAACAGCGAAGGCATTAGAAGGACGGAAGAATGCGGTCATGTTGTTTTCAAGTAATAATGTTATTAGAAGACATTTTATGGCTTATTTTAAATAACGAACCATCGAGCTTTTGCCGTGCTGTTCTTCGACAGAGAAGATCCTAGAACATAGATTTTGGTTCGAAAACCGAGCATACTCTCGGTTGAAAATTGCGCGTGGGCGCGGCCACTCACCTCGGTATCCAGTATCAGGAACTTCGTTCGCTCGTTATGAACGCGTCGCTCGTTTTTTTCGCGCACGCGGCACTCGTTTAATACCTTCTCCAACTTTTCTATTTCCATGTTAGCGCGCAACGCGTTCTGCTCGTACCTCGCCGCTTCCCAGGCGGCAACATAATCCAGCTCCGCGTCCGCAATTAATTTCAGTTTCTCTGTCTCTCGCTGCGGTGTTTGAAAAGCATGGAATTACTATATCGCCGCGAATTAAAAACACGCTCGTCGGCGGAGAGCCGCCGGATCGTTCTGCGAATTTCATTTTCAACGTTAACCAACTATTAAATCTTTAAAGAAGCGGCGAACTCCCGATGCGCCGAGAGGATTTTCGTTTGCCGACAGATCCGGGATTTCCATTCGTATCTGTATCTGGCACGGTTCTCGGTTGAATTGTGTATTTTTTCTAGACAATGAAACCATTTTTAACGAAATCAGAACGGTCAAAAGAATTTTAACCGACAAGACTCGGAGAACGCTGCAGCGCTAAATCGATCGGTGAATTACGCTCTGTAACAGTGATTCGTAAGGTGTTTCTTTAGCTTGGATAACTGTGCGAATGTTCCAAGAATATTTACCGAAGCAAAGTCGCTTGTTGAAAAGTTACAACTAGTTTTCTTTATGATTTTCTCACTGCGAGAACAGTCTAGTTTGTGAGTGTTACCTGTTCTGCGGCCAGCTCGTTCAGAATCCGCTTCTCCTCCAGCTGGTCCGCGGTCTTCTCTTGGGCGATCGTTTGCCGCAACTCGTCCGCAAGTTTCTCGAGTCTCTCGCTTTCCTCTCGCACAGCCTGCTCCTCTTTCCCCTGGCCGAGCAATTTTTCGACCTCCCTGGTCAATACCACGAACGTTCCTTTCTCGCGTATCTCCTGCTTCAGCTCTTCCATAATTTTCCCCATGTGTAGACTGCGAGAACGTTATCGGTTTCAGTGGAAACTCACTTTTCACCGCGCCGTTTACTTTCGCTCAGCGTTTTCCAAACTTACTATACCCTGGCAGCTGTTCCGAGCATTTAACACGATGAACGCCGCGCGTTATCAAGGACAATTGTTAGTTATCGGATAATGAGGTTCTCGTCGTACACTATAATCCAGTTTATTAATAATGAATTATTAAGAATAATTTTTAAGCGATACGATGGTGTCGGTCACCGGTGACCACCATGGCTTTCAACGTGTTAGCGCTTCCTAGATTGCAGATCTTTCTGGAAAATAAAAATTGTCTGCATCTATATAGCAAAGATTACGAGCCGAGGACTTAATCTTCTCATTGGTGCTATATATCTCGAATTTCCAAAGGTCAGTAAAAGCAACGTACGCTTCGCCAGACACTCGTAAAAGGAAGCTCTCGCGGTGAAGACAGCCGTTCAAGCAAATAAAAGATTCGCAGTTCGCGAAACGCTGTGCGTCGCGAGCTGTCGATTCCGTCGATTTTTCCCGACTCGATCGACCCGCGGAAGGTTGAGAATCGCTCCCGGATAAATCATATCGACATCTTTATCACGGTCGAATCTATGGCAGCCGGGTTGGAACGGGTTTCGATCGAGAAATCCGCCGGTTAACAGGTTCAGTAGAGGAAACATCGCGTTCCTCGGCGTACCATAACATTAAGTTGCCCCCGTTTTATGTGCACCGAGAAGATCCGAATCGAATCGAGCCGAATCGAAAGGAATTCCCCGGAAAATCGAAGAGAAAGAGCAGCCGCCACGCTCCTCCGGAGTCCCGGACTCGTCGCAGCTGTCTTCGTAAAGTTTCGCAGACGCAGCTTGTTCTTTCAGTTGCTCGATTCTCGCGACGTCACCGGGGCTGAGCTGCATATCCGACAGTTCCGAGTCACTGGCACGCGGACGGACATGCAACATACAGGAATTCTTATTCCTTCGCCCGACTCTTCCTTTGCCCTTTTCCTTTTTGCTCTTTATTCGCCCGTCCGTCGCGTCGCGACGCTCGAACAATCTTTTCGTCGACGCCCTGCCGCGCGGACGAACAGGTGCAACGAATTTTCTTACGTTCGCCCGAGGCTCGATAAATATGTCCACGGACCGTGAAATCGATGCGTCTATTAGTTTCGTCCCAGGAAATTCTCGAGCCCATCCGTTTCTACTCGTGGACGGACCCACGAAGACGAAGATTTCTGTTAGACGATTGCAGGAGATCCTGCCCGATTTGAAAATCAAATGCGAGCAGCTACATTTTAAGATAACAGTTTTGAACTGCATTTTCTACAATCGTCTCTCAACGTAGCCGGAGGATTTCTTTATCGTACGAACCACGTCGTTCCTAAGGTCTCTGAAAGTCGAGCACGAACTTTTGCATTCATCCAGTGCATTACACTGTCCAACAAACAATTATCGATAATCCGATTCTCTTATAAAGAGAGTCTACAGAAACGTTCCACATGCGAATCGTTCGCATAGTGTTCGTGCCCAGAGCGGGACAAATTCTTGAAGCTGAAACATCGACTATAACAATCGTCTTGTTGCACAGTGTCGTTAGTTCTTTCTAAGCTGAGATGAAATTCTATTATTGTGGACGTTACTTCGAAGAAAACTGACTATTTCACACTAAACCTACCGAGCACTGAAAATAGTTACTATGCGTTTACTTATAAAAATGACACACGGTCGAATTTATTTGGCTTATTATGTATGCTTCAATAAAGAAACGCGCATGGAAGCTTCTTTATAAATTTCATAATTTTAACCCATTAACGCCCAAGAATTTTTTTTTAAACAAAATGAATAAAACACACATAACTGTACTTAGATATTTATTAGAAGTAAATCCATATATGACAGTAATAGAAAAACAATAACAGGAAGCGATATATATGTGCTCAATCGAATACAATGGGCTTATGAATGATATTGGATGAAACAGTCCCTTTCAGTACACAATGTAACCTTACACTTAATGCATGCCCATCTCACCCTCATATGACTATCGTTTCTACACTGTACTGAACGGATATCAACAGAGCGTGCAGGGACTCGCAGTATACCGGACTGCAGAATCAAAATATGTGCGAATATCTCATTTATGGTCGGTAAAAAAGAGATAACCATTAGTAATACAGCTTTCTACATGTTTAGTGAGTACTTCTAGACAATCTAGACAATCATAGATGGCGCTAGCAGCAAACAAATATAATCTTGTTATCCTGTACTCAAGCGAGTACAATGGGCGCTAACGGGTTAAAATACAAAATCTGGAAACGATCATTTGACCGGTAAAATGGTAGGTTCGGTGTTAACAAATAAAATCAGATATAAGACTGTGACCTTTTCGATCTCGGTCGAGTATTAGGAAAGACCCGGTTTCATAATTGATCAGAATTAATTCCATCTATGATATTTTATGGAAACGGCTCTCTGCGCGCCAGGATGCAACGTACTCGGTATCGGAAAGAATGCAGCCGTCGATGTCGTTATCATATTCCGGTGGGTTTTCGAGAACGTCGTGATAAATGGCCAGAGCGTTCGTGTAGTCCTCGAGCGCGGCTAGAATCGTTGAGCGGTCCTGCGGGGACAATTGCGAGACGACGACACTGCTCGTGCTCGCGGCCGTGCTCGTTTCGATCGCGGCCATTCAGCTTCTCCGAGCAACTTTTTCCACCGTTTTCGCGGCTCCTCCCTGCGGGTTCAACCTTTGACTTGAAATCCGATCGGTTCTGATTCGAAATTAATTCAACCTGTTAACCGGGCAACATCGTACCGGGACATAGCTGCCCGCCCGCGCCGCGTGTCTCATTGATTTTTCATATTTCCTGTTCATTGAATCGCAGCCCCCGCAAACCACAACTTATTCGGGCTTCGTACGGCCAGAAATCAATTGGGTAGCTCCTTTACCCGGTCAACAGGTTCGCATCAATTCGCAATGAAATTTTTCGACCACATCCTCTTAACCGAGAGCGACTTTTAGCGATGTTAGCAACCGGTCAATTCAAACCGTTTATTTATTCCCGTCTTTCTCCGGTACGATCCTCCTTTGAACCTTTTCAGCTCCAAGACGGCGAAATTCAATTCAACCATGAACGAATGAATACGGAATGTTTCTTTTCTGTATTTAACGAGCAAGGTAACCCGAGCTGCCGTTTCGTAATGGGTTTATTTGCAGCTCCGTATCGTTTGTCGCGGCAATCCCATCGTTAGAGACACGATCGGACGTTCTGAACTTTGTAGATCCATCTTGTTCGGCGTGCGTTCGATTTTCATGGCGCGATACACAGATGTTGCTTCGAACGCAGCGGCAGGTGTTCCGCCGTGTAGCGCTTCGAATTCATCCGCATAAACCCCGAAATTACCAGCCCGTATTTTCCTTTTCCCCGGTTTCATTTTCGGAAATTTCTTGTCTCGAGCGTCTCTCGTAAAATTCGCGAACTTTTGCGAGAAGCCGATGGCCGCGTTTGCGCGCTGGATTTACGAGAATCTGATAGTTTCGGAGTGGGGGAAGTATAAATAAATCACCTGTAAGATAATGCGATGCGACTGCAAAATACATAGTTTCGCATTTTAATAGGGTTTATCAGTTTATCACTAGGAGAACTGCTTTGCGCTTGCTTTACCAGGAGAAGTGGTTCAAGCAATATTTAATAAATAAATAGTTTCAGAGCGAAGCCCACTGGAACTGAAACGGTTGACAGCAGGACACCGATCGAACGAGTTCGAGATACAATGAGCGCGATGCGCAGAATGAAATGATAATTGTTTGTTTGTTGGTTCTCACCCAGAAGACTCGAGGTCCGATTAGGAGGCGGCGATGGGCGATTTGCAGAGACTTCGATTCTAAATCGTGAAACTGATCATGATTGGAGGAAAACAAATCGTGATACGGCGCGCTTTGGCAGCGACTAAATGCTGCTCGATAAAGGCAGGCTCGCGGAGCTTTAAAACACGTGATGTGATACGGTTTGATCCATTGGCCCGCGTTGCCCGTGGAAACGAGCGTCGGGACGCCTACCGGCCCGACCGTATATTTATACCCTCTCGTTGTTACGAGGGAATTTCACAGTACTTAGCAATTTCTGCTTCTTTCCTGGGGGAACCGCCATCGATAACGACCTCTCCCACCGTTACGGGCTAACATTTTTCTAGCATTGATTTGTAGAACCCCGCCGAACCTTCGCCTCGCACCTCGGCGAAACGGCTTCCCCGGGACGCGTAAAATTTCTACGATGCTGGAACACCTAATTTCTGGAATGTCCGTTTCGATGACACGGGAGAACGTCACGCTACTCCGCGGGCTCCGAGGGACGATAAAAGCGCAATTATTTTCCCGGAATGCGATGGAAAAGTTCTAAGAAGAGCAGACAAATCGACGAGCGCACCTGCTAGCATATTCGGAATGGTTGGCCTTAGACGATCGTAACTTTAAAACGGATGCACGAAACGGGAAAAATCAAACGCTGTTTTGCAACCAGAAATCGATGTTTATATCAGGCGTACAAAAATTGCCGAAAATATTAATTGGTAACCATGTAAAATAAGGTAATACAGTGATTTCTCTATATATGTCGCCAAGGTCCCGCTACCGCGTGGTATACTCCGTAAGGGGCCACGAAGCTCGAGAGGCCTCGGACGCCGGACATGTATCGAGAATTTACTGTACTTCATCTACTTCATCTGCTGTTAACTAATAAGTTCATGCCGCTTAACTAAATTATAAGACTTGATCATGTGGAATATTTTTCGGACGAGAGTCAACGCGTTAACGTTTTAGATGCTGGAGCTATCTAAAATTTTGACCATTTTCTAGCAGGTCTGCTCTCGTTGGAGGACGCTCTAGAATTGCGGAAGAGCGCGCAAAGCTCGAGGGTCTTAGTTCATCAGTCATCCGGAGGGGGGGGGGGGGGTTAAAAAGGATTTCCATCCGCGACAGCCTGTATAGTATATAATATACAAAGTTTCGCAACAGCCTGTATAATTAGCAGTTCCATTTGGAGGGACCCTCGACCGCGTCCGGCTCTCATTCTTATTATTAATAATCTTAGCTGCTTCGGTTTTCCGGTCGCGGTGGAAGTTTCAAGTATCCAAATGGGGGGGAACGAAGAACTGCGATGGAGAAGGTCGAGAAGAAGAACTGTCAAGCAGTCAAGTTCTAGGAAAGACAGCCGCCGCGTTAAAGCTTCGCCGAACAATTCGTCGTGGAAGGATATCCTTATGGACACTGTGGACGACTTTTTCTTCGTCCATCGCACCGCCCTGGCCCGTCGACTCTCTTTCCCGTCTCGGTCGGTCAACGAGGGAAGAAAGCTTCACCGGGGCACGTACCGGTCTGATTGGAAAACTTTTTCGTAGCTCACGGACTTTAATCGAATCTGCATTAACGAACGGCTTCTTCGTCGTAGGTCGATTTAAAATCGGGCTCCGTCCCGGGCTCTCGTCTCTGTATCGCTTCGATCTCGGCTATAGCGAAGCGAAAACGCCCACGAACGCCGAGGTACGCGTAACGAGCATCAGACGCGTCAGCAAACAATCCAATGTTTCGTCGCGAAATTAACGTTTGCTATAACAGAATCGAAGAGTTACAGTGTATCGAATTCAACTGGGATCGAAAAGTCATTTTTCCTCCGCGGTCTCTCCACGTAGTTTTCGTTGCGATCGTTTCCCGTCGATTCCATTAGGTTTCGACTTCGGTGCGTTGGAATGCTCGAATTCGGAACACAGTCTTCGGTGGCTAAATTTTAATAAAATTGGCACACATCATCCATTGCGGAGCAAGTAGACGCACCATTTCTTCGTACGTTAGAGATCTGTAAAGATAAGATAAGCTCGGTTCAGATCCGAGCCTTTGAACGGGATGAATTCTTTCATAATGTAATCTAAATTAAGTTAATTTATATTCGTACAGGGAAACCTCTAGATTTGTAATCTTTCCCACCGTTCAATCCTCTTTACTTTTAGTTTGTCAATTTTCAACATTTTCCAGTAGTTTTTGTAATTTCCTTGCCGGAATTTCGATTGGTCTGCGTTAATAACAATTAATATGGAGGCGCACGACAAATTGCCATTCTGGTTTTTAAGGGAGACAATTTACTGTCGTTTTCATGAATGAAATGATTTTCATAAAGCCGGAGCCGGAAGTGCCTCCGACGAGATAACCCGCGGCAAAGACCGGCCCCGGTCATTGCAGCGCGCCAACTTCAAATTACACCTAATTTGCATTCCCGTGGTCGCCGGAACTCGACGAGACGTCGTTTTTAAAATCTCCGCTAGATTTCATTTACGATAACTCGTAGGTCGCTTTCGACGATAACTCGTCTCACCCTCGATCGGAACAAAAAATCGCGACACGAAGTTAACGGGTTTTATATTTAGAATTTTCGTCGCTCCTCCCGACCGAAAAGTTCGCTAACTTTCTTTAATTACTCGACTATGGAATGCATTCCGAACTGGAAGCATTCTGAGCTAGAACGTCATCGCATGGACTGCGGATCTTCGCGCGGAATAAAAATTTTCTGCGTGGTTCCAGTATAATTCATCTTCAGAGAAGAATCGTACCGATAGTCTGTCCCTTGCTTTAACACTAAACCTACCACGCGCGGTCAAATGACCGTTTTTGAAATTTCGTTTAGAATTTCTTGCATACGACGTTACTGTATCGCTATGCAACTTATTGACTTTTCCTATAATATACATACAACCCATTTTTCAATATTCACAACTCTCTTTATTGTTTACTTTCCGAAAAAATTTCATAGCATGTCTTTCTATATTAACCCTTAGCACTCGAATGGCGACTGTAAAGCGCCACTAAAAATTGCTGTATCATTATTCAAAAGATTTTTTACATTATTATATTTGTTTGTATTTAATAAATTACTAAACACTTCAGTATTGTACGAGTAAATTGCATCACTTTGGTATGTATAACATGAAAAACAAAATATGTAGAATGGAAATATTCTAGGTCGGAAGAAATGTTTCGTTTTGGAGTTAAAATAGCTTCGAGTGCAAAGGGTTAAGATATACAAGGTATACATGAAATGTCGGTAGGTTTAGTGTTCACATCGTATTAGTTTCACGAGGTCTACTAAAGATACTGTTCTTCGCTCTAGTCTTTTTTAAAATTGAACCTGAGGTTTGCCTCTACAACTTCCGCTAACTCTCAACCTTACTTTCAAACTGGATTTTCCTTCGTTCGAATTTCAACCAGCCAATCCAAAAGAACTGTGCAAAATAAGAATCCTCTGTTGTACAGTTTCGAACAAACTCTATCTTCCAGTTCAAAAGGCCCGTAGTCTCGAGTAAACTTATTAGGAGTAAAAAAAAGGGGGATCGTTTCGATAAGCAGTTTCCGGCATAAAAGTTCACGCGCGCTTAACGCCGAGCAGCAAACAAGACGAGTATAAACAAGCCTGCCAGCTCGGAGCTATTTTATTAGATTTTAATGGTTCGCCTCCGAATTGGAAATATTAATTTTGCGGAGGATTTCGTGGAAATTCGGTCCGTGCGTTCGGTGCGGTTCCGAAGTGGGGGCGAGCGGGTGCAAGTGGCGCGCATGCGTGTTATCAAGGCGGCGTCGCGCATGCGCGTTGCCGCGGCGAGTGTGGCGAGGCGCGAGGGCGGTGTCGGTGGTGGAAGCAGGGAAACATTTTCTACCCTCTGCGAGGTGGTAGCTCGTCGTTGTCATCGTACGGCCGTCTGTCGTTTCGTTTGCTGGCATCCTCGCGTCGTCGGTTAGTGAGTGTCGTTCGAATCCTGGGCCGAGAACGGTCACGAGAGCTTTCGCCGAATAATCGGGTCCTCCTTGGTTACGGGTGACGGGCCGCCCGTGTCCTAGCCTCTGTCGTCGTGCACCGTTACCACTAGTCGCGTATGATACCACGACGTGTCGACCAGTCGAGTGGCAGTCTCGATCACGGTGGAATCGAAGGTTATAACCTGTCATCTTCGCCATCGTCATCGGCGCCGCCGACGTGGTCGTCGTCAGTCCCGATCAGCTGCCTCGCGGGTGAGTAAACGAACGCACAACATGCTCTCTTTCTCTCTTTCCGTTTCTCGTGGGTGTATCTGTGCGTGCGCGCCTCTGTGTGCATACGTGTGCTCGTGTACGTGCGCGTGTACGTGTGTGTCAAAGACACCGTTCCGAGAGCGCGGACGCTCCAGTTAACCTAGTTGCTGCGAGCCGTTCGAACGCCCTCGTGTTTATGCCGCGAAAACTGCGAAACGTTTGAAACGCCGGTGGAGCTAAGTAGCTGCGAAAAGCCGCGTGATCATCGATGTCGGTCGCGAGAGGTCGATCCGTCGGCCGTAGCAGTCGCGGTCGCGGTCCGACTCGTTTCTCGATCCTCGCGGAACAGGACCGCCGCGAGATTATCGATCTATCGGTTCTCTCGGTTCTCTCGGTTCGAGTAGCACCGCGTCGCTGATTTAGGAATCCCGTGGGGAATTCCATACCTATCAAGATTAACCTAGTTACCGATCTTCGTACCGCCCATCCGTTTCTTCCCTCGGAACGGTGATGTCTTCGAACCTGTCCCGGACTACAGTTAACCCTCCCATAATTCGGTGCGATTAATTCGTACCGCGTTACATGGAAACCGTGCTTAAATTAAATTTCATAGAAATCGCAATTTTTCCTCCGTGTTATAGGAGGGTTTGGCTGTGTTCGATATCGGCGCATCGCGATGCAGCGATTTAAGAATGTTTTAGCAATGTTTGTCTTGTTGTTATCAACATTGATAATCACTCGTATTTTGAATCGATTGCCGACTTTATTCCAATGCGTCCACCGACCAGGCGATCTTTTTATGTAATCGACGCAGGTCGGTAACAACCAGGCGAAACATGAAAGTATACGGTGACACAACTTTTGCAACACGCTTTTGTATTTATTATTATCGCATCTGTGATAATTTCGCCAGTACAATTCCCCATTTGGCGGTTAATTTGAATCAACGGAGAGAGAAAGAAATCCTTTGGCGGGCAATTCGTCTGAACGTATTACGTTTTCCTTTGAATTGAATTTTAGGGATGTTTCTTAAGAAATGTACATCGAGCGATGCGACGGCGGGCAATTTAAATAAATGCATCACAGATTTTACTGAAAGTTACTATATTTAACCCTCTTGTTACACAGAGAAATGAAATCGCCCAGAAACGATTGTCGTTTGCATTGGTTTTCTAAGCATTTTATTTAGAATTTTTGGCGATATTGCGTTGTATACGGTGTGCCGTGAGGGCTGTCGCGTCCACTGCACCACTCGATTGGCACGTTTTGTGTCGGGGCGCATCGCAGTCAAAGGGTGAAATGAATAAATAGGGGTGGAACGAACGGATCCCTTGCACGACCCAGTAGCGCCGTAGCGGGACGCGCAGCGTCCCGATTTCTGTCGGGGTTAACCCAGTTACGGGATCTTCGGAACGCCCTCGTGTTTACACCGCGAAAAGAACGGATGTTCGAAAGTTTCGTGAGAGATCTCGCCCCGTGTGTTCACTGCTGCACTCCCCAAGCTACCGCGTTGCACATCCACAATATTACCGCACCGTAACCGCTCCTATTTATACCTTGTTCATCATAAATAAAACGTTTCCACGAAAGTTCGAACCCCTAGAACCCGATCCTGCTGTTATTATTTCACTAGACCGAGGCACTACCCTTACAAACGTTTCTCCCCAAGAGAACGAAACTTTCTCGGCTGGTTTTGGAATGCGACATTAAGCAAATAACGTCGTATAAACATTCTCCCGTAACTCGATAGCCGAAGTTGTTGTTCAAGAAAGTTAAATCGCGTACACTTCGAAACAATTAATCTTCCGTATTGACCTCGCGTTTCCTCGCTTTCAAAGCTCCAGAAAAAGATTCTATGCAATGGGAAAACTTGCCAAAATTTAGTATACGCATGTAAGAATCCATGGCCACGATTTCGCGGATTTTCAGCGAGGAGAATTTGATTCGGCCGTGCTCGCAATATCTGTGCTCGCCCGTTCCGCTTCGCGCGACATCGACACTTGAACTTAATTAACGACATCATTAATTAGGTCGCTAATTGGCGAGTGTCCTCGACGAAACAAATAACGAGTGTCGATTTTCCTTTTAAGCGATTACACGCTTTCTTTCTGCTTTTTTCCCCGAAAACGAACTGTATCTTACGGACTTAATACGTTTTCTTTAAACATAATCGCCGGTCCGAAAGAAGCATATTCGGTCCCTTTAAACATACACATTTTACTTTCACGGAATTGCGATTTGAATGCTCGAACACCGGCTCGTAATTCGAATGACTTTCGCAGCCGAGACAAAGGCGTGTCTCGCGCGGAAGAATTTTTCCCGGGAATTTTCTTTGACTCGTTCGATTTGGTTCTCACGCGGAGCCGTATCACGGTGTCTCAGACGAATCCCCCGTAGCATAAAAGGAGATATTCCTGGATGAAAGGGGGATTTTCCCGAAACTACGCGGCGCAGTACTATAAGCTCGAATTGATCAGGCGTCTCGCGGTTTCTCGGATAAATGGAGTTCCCCCGAGGTTTTCTCGCGCCGGTATTTCGCTGGTCGATCCTCCGGCGAGAGGAAAATTTTCTATCCAGTCCCTCTAATTAGAGGCTCGCGAAAATCTCGATGGGGAATGTGTACGATATTGTAGATTTTCTCGTGGTCCGATCTCTAGGAGCGATTAATCGAACGGAGGCGCGGCACGCGGAGTGCGAAACGTTCGTTAACCTTTTTATCGAAGTATTAGCAAACGTTAGAAGGGCATAAACATCCGCAGTCTACTAATTAACGACGGTCTCGCGGGGCCGAGTGGTTGGTTTACACACGCGTCAGGCACGGCCATTGTCGCGTATTAAGCACGCCGTTGTTAAGCGTGCAACGCGCGGACGACTTAAAAGGATTATTTTACGTGGTTCGAATTACTTTCCAACCCCGTTTAGTTTCTCCCTGCTTCCCTCTCCCGCCCTGGAATCCGGTTTAAAAGAGAGGAGACCTTCTAACTTTTAGCGAGCTCGAGTTTCCGGTAGACTTTTGTCGGCTCGATACGCATCTGCAAATTCCGCTTCGATTTTCTACAGTGAATTTTCTTACAAAATAGACTGTTGTCTATTTACTCTGGTTAGAGTATCTGCAGACTCCCCTGAACAATACTGTATACTATTTACAATCAAACTTTTTGATGCGAGATAAAAAATGTCTGCATCGATCGCGGGAGCAGGAATCCAGTAAAATTCCTACTCATTTTTAACACGAATGCATAACGTTTGCAGTTTACGTGTAACACTGAGGACAGATGGAACAGATATTAATTAATGAACGAATAATCGGTCGAATCGGAACGCGTATTATAACCGAGCCGTATCTGATTACAGCGTAACAATAAAACGATACAACGCCGACACAACACACGCGAAACGACTTCTCGCTCGCTTCTCCTTTAGTCTAGCGACTTACGACTCGCTGCTAATGACTGCTATTAACTCTAGGGCATGCAATCTTATCCTTATAAGCGTTCACACCCACGCTACACGATGAAACCCTCTCGCAGCTTCTCCTGTTCTCACAGGCCGCGTCTGCATTCCTCGAATCCCTGAAATTCACTCGAAACTGTTGAACGAAACTCGTAACATGTATTTATGCATTCCTCCCCCCTCTCTCGATACGCTTTTTCTATTTTACTCGCACATTTTGCCGTTTCTGCATTTGCTTTCTGCTCGACTATTCATTCTTAAATTCCAGTTATTCTTGTTAAATTTGAATTATAAAATTTATTTTTTTTTTTGGGTGAAAAAATCTATGCTCATTTTTCGATTGTAGGTAGACTGCGGATTTTTATGCAAAATAGAAATTTTTCCCATCAATTGTAGGAGACTGGAACCAAGTAAACAGTTCTTTCTTTAGTAATTTAAGTAAGTTGGAAATTATTTCACTGCTTTATCTAATTGTCCAACACTATTAGCAAAAAGTGTACACGCCTATCTCTCTACCACGATCCAAACAGATTCTTTTCATCTCGAATAGAAAATTGATTGAAAAGGGAAAAGAGGGTTCTAGTGGTACAAGTAAATGGGACAGGCATCCCTTAAAGTCACGCGGTGGTCGAAGCGGTTGAAACCCGCGGATTTTGAATGGTCTCGCAACAATCTCTCCGGACAACCCCTGTCCGTCGAATCAGGGCTCATTCTGTCCGAGGAATTTCGTAATTACTCGAATCTCGGGCGAACGTTTAGGCTTTCGCGGGGATCGATCCCGTTGATTGCTTTGTGCGAGAACCCTGAAATCTCGTGGCCACGAAATATTGTTCGATAAAGGGAACTGGGTGTGTCCCTCGGCCGAGCATAAATTCCTTAATTAGCGGTCGTGTGCTAGAACCGTCCATTGCGCTCGGGACCCTCTGCGCTTCGAAATTTTATGCGTGCACAATATTTTGATTTCAGAATTTTCCTCATCTCGATGTGGACCATTAGGACATTTATATCACGTACGAAGTATACGCACTGTTCATGGTCAATATTCGAGCAAGGAAAAATGCAATTGGAAGCAAAAGTCGGCACGGAAGTTAACTCTTAGTACTCGAGTAGCTACTTTGAGCTGCCACTAAAAATTGCTAAATATTTTTCTCAATATTCAATTTATATTTAATAAATGATTAAACATTTAAGTAAATTGCACCATTTTCATATGCATAATTAAACAAATCATATGGACACATATTAGGTCAGAAGAAACGTTTGGGTTTCGAGTTAAAATAATTCCGAGCGCAAAGGGTTTGCATTGAAAATCGATTTGAGGATCAAACGATTAATTTTCTAGTTTTTCGAGTTCACTTGGGATCACAGAAATGTTTGGTGATCGAACTGGTGGCTGGGCTCAAAGTGCGATCCGGATCTCTGGGAAGAAGTTCCTCCTCAAGGATTAACCATTGTTCGATACAGTCGGCGAAGCGTGACCGCCTCGGCGACGCGAGCATAAGTTTCTTGATTAGTCGGTTCGCGGGTGCTAGTAAATTTCGCATGGTGTCTGATTGGTTGGCCGGTCACGTGCCGCCAACCGTAATCCCCGATTCCCTAGGCGACGCTCGCGATGATTGGTGAAACGCCGTTGTCGGATTTATGGCCGGAATTACTACTGGACTCGCCCCTGTAATAGGCATCACCTGTATCGCGAGAGTTCTCGGTTATTTACAGTTGTAGCCGGCGAGGTAATGGCGCGTCGTTTTCATTCGGTTACGGGGCCAGGATTTATCGAGCGGTGTTATTACTTGTTTAAGAAGGTTAATTGGCGGTAATGGCCGGCCGGGCTCTGGGGATATTGCATCAACGCTGTTCTACCGTCTTGGTCGGAGCCGAATCCTCGCCCCTTACACCTCGTCCTCGCCTCGATCTTCGCATCGTCGATTTCACAACCTCCAAATGAATTAACCGACTGTTTAGTAGCTTCTCAGTCCGCATCATCTTCGCGACCAAAGGCTTCTTAACCATTCAGGAAATTGCTGTATTGATATTTCGTAAATTGTGGTGATTCGAAGCCTAGCTCTTTAAAGAAGAATATCTGGGTTTGTACTGTTATTAATAGACTGCGGATTTTTATGCAAAAAAGTATTAAGGTATAAGGAGCTACGTACACATTTATTTGTTCTTTCAATAATTTTAACCGGAAAAAATAATCTGCTTAAATTCTTTAAGTGCTTTTTCTCAATTTTATCATAAACGCATGAAATCCGCAGCCTAAGAGGAACCTACCGGGTTAAAAATCTACCGGTGGCTATTTAGTAAAATCAATTGATACATTCTTAAAGCAGAAAATTCACTTCTACCAAATATACTTGTACTAACTAACATCAAGAATAATTCTATTAGAATGAGAATCCTTTTAACAGCGTTCTCCTGCGAGCAAACCGCTAATCGTTTGTCGTACATAAAACAAATCTCGGAGAGCTAAAATTCGTAGACATACGTTCTTTTTCGGATAACATTCAATTGTAATTTCGAAAATATAAGAACGAACGTGTTGTCCACCGACGAGCGTATCTCGCAGTCGATAATCGAGTCAGTAGTTCGAAGCAGGAAACGGAGAGCACCGTTCTATTTTTATTATATAGGGCGGAATGCTATATCTGGGAAATCCATAAACATTTCCCAATGTTTTCTATCGATAGGGTGAAAATTTCGTTTGAACTCCAACGCCAACGATTTACGAGCATCGACTCGAGAGGATATAAGATAAAAAATATCTAGAAGAAGCATCTGCAGATAACTAAAGAAAATACAGAAGAGGTAAAACGCGTAAAGATCAACTGATAGTTATGTAGAAGCTACCTTAATCTTGGTTCCTTGTCCTTAGACCAGTTTCTTTCGTTGATTTTCTGAGAACGAGAGGATACAAAAAAATGGAAATCCTGGGCAAATTTGCTTGACTTTCCCAAGCCCACATAAAGACTATTAAGGGAAACGTGGAGGCAAAGCACCTAAAGATGACTAAAGAAAATCTACGAGCGGTAAAACGCGCAAAGATCCTTGAGGAGAATGTAGAAGCTAGAGCAACCGTTCTGGGAGCCATGAGGTTCATTGGACAGGGTGTAAGCTCGGAATAAAGTGTATCGTCGCTTTTGGAAATTCCTGTCGGATCACTCGAGAAGCTTGATTCGAGTTGATAAGGGAAATTTGATCGACGTGAATCGGGTAACAGGATTCCACACGCGCAATCAAAGGTCTGGCCGTTTCGCGCCGTTGTCGTCGTCATGGTCGTCTAAACGTTGTATCTGGCGTTGTTGGTCGTGTTCGTCGACGACCTAATCTAACCCAGTTCCTTTATCCGTTCCGCGGAGCAATTTCTTTTTCGTTTATTTTTTCTTTCTCTTCTCTTTTTTTCGTTGATTCTCTTGGTCCTCCCTTTCTGTTCCTTCTCGTCCTTCCTCGTTTCACCTCTCGTTCGTCCCCGGCGACAACCTATTTAGCGGAAGCCTTTTAATCCCTTTTTCCCTCGCAGACACAATTTGTGTCACGCGCAATTAACTTCTTTGGCCCATCAAGTTCTTTAATGCTCCGCCGTTTCTGCGGGACGACGCGAAATTATTGGTTTTACATATATATACATATATATAATATATTTTTTTTCGCATGACTCTTAGCTCGCTTCGTAGAAGGCTAGACGAGGCGAAACGTGTTTTTAATGAAATTCCGCTCCGATAAATTTTCCATAAATCTCGGCCGCGTGCGCCGCCGTGAAAATCGATCCCATGGTCTCGTCGTCTTCGTTTTTTCGCGCGATGGACTCGGCTTGGCACTGTCCTCGGCTCTGATTGTCCCGGATGCGGCGTCCCACAGAGTTCGATAGCTTTAATCAAATTTCGCGCTGTGGATTCACAGGAATTACCAAAAACAGCTACGGCTAAAGGATACTCTGAATTAACAATCGAAACGTGGTAGCGTCAAATTCACAATTTTCTTTGCAGCTGAGGAATGCAGTGAAGCATTTGAGCCGTTTAACGCAAAAGTGGTGTGTAACTCAATATTTGCCTGTTTGATTTACATCTCAATCGCTATTACTCGATAGCGGATTTTATGCATTTATGACAAAAATTAGCAAGTATAATTCGAAACAATGAAGGCATTAGAAGAATTTAAAAATACATTTACATTATTTTCGACCTATTAAACATATTAGGAAAGAAAATCAATTTCTATTTCGCTCCAGTTGGTTGCAAATCAGACGGAAAATTTTTATTTTGCATAAAGATCCGCTGTCTAGTTATTACATAGAATAATTGTAATATAATTTTAGCGTTTCTTGCATGAGACCCACGTAACATCCTCCGATACGATTGGTTGTTGTAGAACTTTTATTTAATTTCTCGTTATCCAATGATCAACTGTTTTGACATAAATTTTTTCATTGAAGGATGTCAGAAAGGTGGAGGTTAGCTGCTTCTTTAATTCCTACAGCGAGGAACGAACTGCTTCTACATTTTCCTATAAATAGTATGTAGATTATTTTAGGGCAAGGACTACGTAAAAATTGTAACCGATTCCGAAAATATACACTTTCTGCGACCAGGTCCGCGCTTTGAAACTCGGGGTGCAGGTGGAAGAAATTAATGGGTTTCAACCGTATGCCTGCGGACTGCAGCGTGGAGGGCTGAATAACGTTTAGAGAAATGTCCGCGGTTCGGTCAGAAGGTTGTAGAACGTTCTCTCACGATTCCCGGGAAGCCTGATTCGGGTCTTAGAGGGATGAAAGTGGACGTCGTGGCCCGTCGTAGCCCGTCGTAGCCCGTTTGCAGTCCGATATTAGACGGGATAACCGGGAAACGCGGGTGGGAGAGTTAGTTAGTCGGTCGCGTCCCGTTCCATCCAGACGTCGGACGTTTAAACGCGATAATTAAAGTTTTTTCTTTGAGGCCGCGTGTCGCAGTGGACCCGAGAGACCCGAGAGAGACCCGCGTTACCCGTTTCTCGGCGGCAGGCTCGCAACCCTGCAGCCTTCCGCCGCATATATTTCCGTATTGCGCTAACAGGCTGCTTAACTATTCCGCGGGCGTCGACGGCGAACAGAGCGGAGCCATTTCACAGCCAACGGGTCTCAGACTGTCGAGGAATAGAGCACGACATTCGCAATCTTCGCATGCTACTTTGTATTTTGACGATAAACATTGTCTTTTCTATTCCTGTGTCGTATTAAGGGCCCGGGATAGTCACGTGACTTTTTAATTAATAATTTGCATTCACAGCCTTCAGACACAGACTTTAGATCCGTCTTGGTCTTGATCCGACGGGTGTTAAGTCTGTGACTAAACTTGTCACATTTTTTGCTCTAAATTGTCGATATTATGAATTCTGATTCCAGGAACGTGCTTTAAGTTTTTCGCTTTATTTCGCAGAGAGTCAAGACAAAATATAGCTCAATTTGTAGCTGGAGATATTTTCTAGTGATCGCTGCTTTCGATTTCAGAAAAATGCTTGGATTCCACGGCATGCATATCGTCAAATTTTGGCTTACTTCTAACGCTTATATTACCAAATATCTGCATAATCTCGGCAGCTCCTGACCAGCGGGCACTAGATTGAACCCCTTCCTCTTTCGAATGAGCCCTTTACCAGCGACAAAATATTGTTATATAAGGACGAAAACTTGAGGCAAGTAAAACTATTTTTTTGACGGTAATGTAGTCACTCTACCTTATCGTGAAGCTACGAAGACCGGGCCCTTAAGGGGGCCGGCAGGCATTTGGCCTTGACTGTCACGCTATCATGTTATCCTGTGCCTTTTTTCTAGACATTTTACGTCTTAAATAAGTAAGTAATCAATTAAAAATGCATACCACCGTGTTTGTACATGTCTTTGCTACGTCTGTATAGAGCCTTTTTTTCGATACGAACACTAAATCTCTCGAAATTAAGAGAATCTTTCAGCGGCAGCCATCTTGTGACGTCATAGTTGCTTCAGAATTCGAATTTTCTGCCGAATATTACAAATTACTCCACGATAAGGTACAAAATTCGCAATTTGGGCTCTATACAGACGTAGATTGGACTTTTAGGAAACACAATTGACCACTTCTAAACTGCTCATTGCAATATTGAAGCGGCAGTTTGTCTAGATTTTGACCCTTGCATACGTATATGGATTTAAAACCATGCCGGCCCCCTTAAGTAAGCTGTTTTGATTTTGCATGACTTTTATGGGCATTGGCGTGGCGCTCGACGCGTTCACGGTGATTGTTGAACAGACCAATGTTGATTCACACCACATTTGCACTGAATGGCTCAAATAAAGAAAATCGATGATTATTGAAACACGACTATTCCGTTGAATATTAATACACGCGCAGATCATTGGAGAAGCTCCTGGATCAGCGCTAAATAAAATTCGTGTCTTTAAGCGTCTTCTGTCCGTATCTTTTTAGAAACTGTATCTAGAAAATCTAGAAAATTGTCGTTTCGATCGCTTATTTCGAGCGGCGTGTACCGCGATGCGTCGCGATGCAGAGCGATGCCCCGGAAGCGTCCGCCAAGACGCGATTTACGGTACTCGGAAGCCGAAACTCACCGTGAAATCGGATGCGCGGGTCACTGCTGCGTGCCGCTTACCTTTCCCCCGTAAACTGTAATCGTTTCCTTGTTCGTGGATCCCCCACTTCCTTTGTTTCCTGCCTGGATCGGCTCGTTCGAACGGATTGATCGTCTCCTTTGAATTTACCCTCTCACTCTTCTCGCCCTCTACCTTTTCTCTTTCTCTTTGGTCAATGAGAGTATAGTAATCTTCGTTTAACGGACTCGCCCCCCCCCTCCTCCTCCACTTCCCGGTTAATTGACGCGGAGCTATTTCCCAGTGATTCCCTGGGATCGCCGAAACTTTTCTTCGTCCCTTTTGTTTCATTCTCACTCGATGTTTCTTACTTTCGTCCGCGATCGAGCCACGATCCGATGGGAGATTGCCACGATCATTCTTGAGCACACATGCCGTCCAAACTGGGGGAATATTGCCACCTGAGTTCGACCTTTATCGATTGCAATAGTTCATTCGATCTTCTTCGCTTTCTTGATTTATTAATGCTCGCGATTGAAACAGTTGGTCGTTAATAATCGGGACTGATTTAGTCGGGCGGGGAGTTTGGCAGACGGTTGCAATTTGTCACAACCAGGCTGCAGATGCTAATACAATTTCCTACTTTAATTTGGAGAGACAGAACTCATCATTTAATACCATAATTTTTATTTTGTGTAATTTTATTTTAAAGTAGCTCTTGCACATCAGAAATAAGTAAAAACTGCATTACACGCAGTTGTATTTTTAAAGCGCTTTTTGTTATTCTACCAATCTTGTCGTTACTCATTTTCTCGAACACTTTACGAAGACGCAACTTCTATTTCGATATTCCTCGCTGTTCTTAAAAAATTCTACGAAGAAGAAAATTCCAGTATTTCTTCTCGACGAATAAATTATTGCGAGAGAAAGAAATGCTAGAATTTTCTTCTTCGTAGAATTTTGGAAGTGCAGCAAGGAATATCGAAATGGAAGTTCCGTCTTGATAAAGTATTCAAGGAAATAAGACCGAGGCAAGTTCCCTCCGTGGCAAAAATAAAATACCCTGAACTTTCGCGGATACGTATAGCTTCCGTTGTTTCCGGCGAACTCCGTAAACCGAGATAAATGCATAATCGTATCCGCAGTCTAATTATCGCGGGCAGTTGGCCGTGGAAAAATAGATCCGTTTCGATTGTTTATCCGTTTCCCCTGGTTCGTTTCTAATTACAGGCAAAAACCAGAGCGATACAACTTGTTCGCAGTCACGCGATATCCGCCCGCCGTACACAATCGAACGGGGGGGACTGCTCTCGACACCGATAACAAATAATTAAAAGTTCCATCGATATTTCCGAATTCCACGATCCGTGAACTCGGCCCGTTGTCCGTCAGCGCATAGAACAACAACGAAGAAGCGCGTTCAGGCAATTTATAATGGAAAAAGATTGCCGTTCGGTTGCCCCTTCTATTCTTTCTCTATTTTTTTTTTCGCGACAAACAGCTCATCCTCTTTGACTAGTTCTCTTTTTGTTCCCACTCGCGTTGCTTTCGAGCACAATTCTGTGTGGACGAAAATAAAACAATGAATTATGAACACTCAATCCCTTTCCGTGCAACAACAAGTCAATTTCTAGAAGCTTCAGTTTCCCAAAGAGAAATCGAATTTTCTCAGAAATGAATCTACTTTTGTAAAATTCGGGGGGCTCCGGTAAGACATTTAATCGATCGCGATTTTTCGCAGGCTTCGCGAAAGTTCGGGGAACGGTAATAGGAAGAGAAATTGAAACGGGGAGCACGGGGAATTAATATATTGCTCTTTGAACGGGGCTGAAGGGCGCGGGACAATTGAAATTGGAGTAGAATTGGGTTCAAGTTGATTCTTTTAACAAAGCGGGGAGCGGCCGTCCTCGACAATGGCGCTGTCGGGTTTAGACAGCCCGAGGGTAGAACGTCGTGGAAATTGAACATAAACAATTGAAATTATTTTCTCTCGCGACGAATTGCCGGCGAGCGGTTCTACGAGGATGTTTGAACAGATCGCGAATCCGGTTTCCGGCGACAGGTTCTCCATTTGTCCTTTTCCTCAAACTCAAATTTCCAATCGTTCCTCTACTCTATTTTTTCTGTCCGACGTATATAATTGGACTGCGGGTTTTATGCACTTGTGACAAAACTGTGTCGGCGCGATTTAAAACAGTCGAGAGAATAAAACAATTCAAGCACAAGGACTAAGGACGAACGTTACCAGAATTTGGGAGCCTCGACGCGCCATTTTCAACCTTTTAAAATCATTAAAGAAAGAAGGAACTTTTTATTCGGCTTCTAATGTCAGCGATGCAGAGAATTTTTATTTTGCATAAAGATCCGCAGTCCAGATATAATAGATAACTCGTGGGTTAAGGCGCGAACAAAGAAGCGACGCGAAAGGCTTTTTCGAGATTGCGTTTCTCCTTACGGAGAGTGGACATTACGACGCGCGAAAAACTTGGCAAGAATGTCGGACAATATTCGGGAACAAAGCGCTCGACAAAAACGTCCTCGGGGTCTGTTTCGTATCGGTTGACAAACACCAAAACCACCGGCAGATATTTCGATTTGAAACCTATACGTCTGGTTCTTTCACCATTGAATAAGTACAGTGAATTCTCGATACTTGTCAACAACACGGGTCTTGCCAGCGTCGTGGGTCGTTCAGGAGACGTGCCCGAGCCGTGTTATGTTTATACTCCTCGGCGTCCGAGGCCTCTCGAGCTTCAGAAACCATTGTGTTTAAGGGCCCGGTCTTCGTAGATTCGCGATAAGGTAGAGTGACTACATTACCGTCAAAAAATGGTTTTACCGTATTACCAAAAAATTGTTTTACAATGGTTTTCGTCCTTATGTAAGAATATTTTGTCGCTGGTAAACGGCTCATTCGAAAGAGGAAGGTTCAATGTAGTGCGCGCTGGTCTGGAGCTGCCGAGATTATGCAGATATTTGGTAATATGTGCCCATAATTATTAAAAATTTAACAAAAATGAGTTTATCAGTTATTTCACACCACATTATTTTAAACTAAATTTATTCAATGTAATTTTTACGATATCGTAAAAAATGAACCATTAGATAGTGGTTGTAATTTCAACATTATATGAAATTCATTTAGTGTTAATTATGAAAGTGGTCTAAGTCAAGAATTTAAAGAAATTATATAAACATAACTTGAAAATGGCGCGTGGCCCTCTGTGACGCGTTTCTAAACTACATAATAAGCCGATAACTGACAATCAAATAATAACAGAAACGACAATTCATTCCGGTTTATCTAACGATATACATAATTCAATTGGGCTCTTCCGAATTAATTATTGGCGGCAAATAATTTATATATACCACTATGGCAACAGATACGTTCAGGCCAAAATCGTAACATTAAAGTAGCATTGACAATTGAAAATTGCTCAGTCATCAAATAATAATATTGAAACGGTAGACCACAAATTTTTGGTATCGGGTCATTCCTTTCTACTGAATGACCGTGATTTTGGGTTGATAGAAATGAAAATAAAAAAAGCAAATTACTTATACAACCCTGAGCATTATTATGAATTGATAGAAAAGTGTAGAAGAAGAAATACATTTTCGATAAAACGAATGTCGCAGCCGGATTTTATTTCAACGAAATCACTAGAAGAGTCAATAACAAGAAGAGTAAAAAATACCGCGGGCGAATCTATCTCTTGGCTGCAAATTCAATGGATGAGATTCTTGAAAAATGAACCTTATAAAATGTTCTATAAAACTTCTTTAGATGATTCTAAATTCCACGTTTTGGATCTTTCACCTAAAAGAGGAAGACCAAAAATATACGGAAATATTCAATTACTTCCATTATACACCACCACTAGACCAGTAACGGAAGAAAAACATAAAGATATTATGTGTTTACTACCATACATCCCTCCAGTTTTTCAGGAACATTTATGAATCTTAAAAACTCGAAATGATAAAAATGGATTACTTTTTAAAAATAATTAATAAATGTTCAAGAATTATTTCATTAAAATTATTGTTTCAAATAAAACTCGTAGTTCTTTATTGCTTTAAGTCACTTATAGGACATTCAGTTAATTTTGAGAATGGTCTAAGTCAGTTCAAACTTTAAAAACAACATTTTCGTATGAAATTCACACAAAATTTCATATTCATAATAAATTTCCATTAATCAAGACTAATAAAATTATAAATTAAAATGTCGCATAATGTAAAAATATTTTTTAATTTATTCAAATGCAATTCATTAAATATCTCGAAACAAGAAATATATGACTTAGACCACTTTCATAATTATGGGCACATATAAGCGCCAGAAGAGTTTTCTGGATGAAATCGAGAGCAGCGCGCACTAGAAAATATCTCCAGCTACAGATTAAGCTATATTTTGTCTTGATTCTCTGCGAAATAAAGCGAAAAACTTGAAGCACGTTTCTGGCGTCAGAATTCATAATATCGATAATACAGAGCAGAAAATGTGGCAAGTTTAGTCACGGATTTAACACCCGTCGGATCAAGACCAAGACGGATCTTAAGTCTGTGTTTGAAGGCTGTGAATGGAAATTATTAATTAAAAAGTCACGTGATTATCCCGGGCCCTTAACGGTAGAACCGCCGCGGGCGACGCAAAACTGCTCGGAGTTATTTATTCGGCAGACCATGGTGAACTCGATAAAAGTCGAATGAAATCTCGGTAAACGTATTTCTGTAATTCGTACGATAAAATCGAAAGTCACCGGTTGTTCGATTGGTACTAGCGGCGTTAAAAACTGCGACGATCTCGTCCCGAAGTACCCAATATTTTCTTCTCGCCTAGGGATTACGAGTCTCGCGAATGATCCAAGAAATCCGCTACGAGCGTCGAGAACGACGCCACTTTCTGCGCGAAGATTGCATTTATGACTCGACTCGGGGATCTTTACGATAATAACGCGGACCGCGAACCGGTGGATTGATCGAGCACTGATCGACACGCATCGAGGATCGCGGAAACATGCGCGTTCGATCCGAAATTCGCGGTTTCGTACTTTTGTAAGACTTGTTAATTTACTCGTAATTGTTAGATTGCCGATTTCATGCATTTCCTATACAAATGAACAGATCAAATACAAAATTGTAAAAATATTGAAAGAATTTAAGGACACGCTTGTACCATTTTTGGCTTGTTAACCCTTTGCACTCGAAACTATTTTAACTCCAAAACGATACATTTCTTTCATTTTATACATTTTTTAATACAATTTTTTTCATGTTATACATATGAAAATGATGCAATTTACTCGTACAATACTGAAGGGTTTAGTAATTTATTACATACAAACAAATATAATAATGTAAAAAATCTTTTGAATAATGATACAGCAATTTTTAGTGGCGCCTTACAGTCGCCATTCGAGTGCTAAGGGTTAATACTAAACCTACCACCGCCGGTCAAAATGACCGGTTCCAGATTATTTGTTGCAATTACTGAAATTATAAAGATGATTTCGTGGAAATGTTTAAATGAATATATTTAGTAGAGCATGTATTATAATACGAACCGCACAAAATCCAAATAAATTCAATCTCGTTTTCTTTATAAGACAACATGATTTTCTTAAAGTCGTCAAAGCAGATTCTAGTGGAATTAAAAAAGAAAAACAATCGGAGAAAATACGGCTTAGAGTTTCAAGCTGCGACATTCATTCACCGAAGGATGTAAAGCTAGTCTCCAAGCTTCTGTTTAAGCTGACGACTGTGCGGAGAGTAGTTTATGCTCCCCGGGGAGCTTCCTTTTATTCTCCCGCAGTCCAGAGTGTCATAAGGCAGACGATCGCATCCAGAGTCTTACAACATTTCGTTCTTTCTCGATCCTGTTCGCGTAATTTTGGTACGTGCAAAGTCTTCAATATTTTCAGGATGGTCCGGGGTCGCCTCGAGATCGGTTTCGCATCAAGAGCGCCGAGAACAAGATCGAAGTTCGATTTCATCAAAGTCGTCAAAGTCGAGAGAAGTCGAATTTTCTGACAAGACGTTTAGAGAGAGAGAGAGAGAAAGAGCACCTCATTTCCCGATGGTTCGTCCCGAAACCGGATTGCGATAAGGGCTGAAAGTTTTCGCGGAGGCTTCTCCTCGGGCTGGTGTCTCGATAAGAGCTCGGGCGTCTCGCGAGAGCGCGCGCCCGCGCATCACGTGAACACCGAAAAAGATTTTTCACGTGTTGCTTATCTCGGCTTCGTTTAAGGTCACCGCAATCGCTTATCGACCGGCGGAATTACCGTCGTTACGGGCCGCGCTCCCCTTATGCGGTAATAATACCCATTGAAGCCCCTTCCGATTTCATAGAAACTCGATCGACGTTTCAGAAGAGCCTCCTCGATATCGGTGTCTACGAAACTCTCTGCTCCTCTTTCATTTCGCCGCCGAGCCAGGCAGAATCGCTCCGAGAGAGAGAGAGAGAGAGAGAGAGAGAGAGAGAGAGAGAGAGAGAGAGAGAGAGAGAGAGAGAGAGAGAGAGAGAGAGAGAGAGACAGAGAGAGACGTATGCGTGGCTGTCTAGATACGTGTCCGCATTTGTGTCTGTGTGTGTATGTTTCGCGCGTAGCCCCGCGGAGAAACCATTAATTTTCTCTTCCACTCTCTCTCTCTCTCTTTCTCTGCTCGCGTATTTCGCCGTCTCTGTTCCTTTGAAAATTTACGATACGCTTTAGACGGGCTGGTCAATCGAGGTTTCGTTTTCAAACGGGGATTCAATCTATCATACCAGTCGGAACGTTTCCTTTTCCTCTTCTCTGTTCTTTACTCCCCTCTTGGCTATAGTTCGGTTCTGAACCCTCGTGGCACCTCGAGAGTATATTGGAACGTTTTCTTGTTTGGAATATTTAGCGTATCAAAGTCTACGTTCGATGGAAGTGTTCCTCTGCACCGCTAAATCTACATATTAATTTGATATACAATTTATTTCCCCTCTATTAAATACTCTGCTCTTTGAGGCAAGGGAATTGGAGAGTCTTTTCTAGTGGGATATTCGATACCTTCGCCCGGCAACGTCGTCTATCTTGTTTGCAGCGTTCGCCGCAATATTGTTATTCCGGAACTGTGGCAACATTAAACGACGAATATCCTGGCTTGATTCCTCGATTTCGGTTACATGGACAATTATAACAACGCGATATGTTTTATTAAAATTAGGAAACAATTTAGGAACGTACACGGTGCGTTTACGCTGTTGTACTTCGGTGAAAGCAGATGATACGGTGGATTACGGGAACAATTTGAAGCGGCCAAAATTAAATGCCTTAGGGTCATTGTTGTTGTCGCATAAATATTTCAGCTGCTCGTTTACCGCGTCGATTCAATGCACAGCATTATGGAACGACATAATTCATTTTTCAGAATTCCCCCAACCTTTATTCAACAATCACTCGGTCTCTATTCCCCGTTTAATGTACGATTAACGAAACTATAAAAATGCGTTTATGGGGAATGTATTTAATAAACTTCGTTGAATATGTGATCGGTGGTGATTCTACATTAAAAATCATGTAACAAAATTGGAAAGTTGTTCAATCGTTCCGGTTTGCGAACGGGACCTGTACGAATGATTGGCCTAACAGGGTTTTTGGAATCGGCTTGTCCCGATTATGGCGAGGGCTTGCGGCGAAACAATCCGAGAGAAGAAAAGCTGGAGGGTTGAGCACGGTGTGTAGTCGTCGGGCTAAATTGCTTGCAATTTAACGCGGTGAGGTCGCGCGCTCGCGGAGAGGGTTAAAAAGGTGCTCGGAGCGGACGGTTATCCCGTCCGGCGTGTGTCTACGAAACGCAATTAAGAATGTTGGGAGAGGGGGGAAGAGGGATACAGGTTAATCGAGTCAAAAATCCTGACGAACGGTCGAGGACGACGACAAACCGGGGGGTTGGGGGGAGTTGAACAGGGGGCGAACGGGGCCGAGACTGTCGAGGGAGGAGCAATTTTATTGCGCCCTTGTGTCGCTTTATGCAATTACGAGTCGTTGTCGGGCCATCGTGAAAACACGTCGTTCATCTTGTCGTGCTCGCGCATACTCTCGTGGCCCTCCTCCTACCTCTTTCGCCTCCTCCTTCTGCCGCCGCTGTGCTGCGCTCCTCTTCGATGTCTCGTGTAATCCAAGTCGCTTTTGTACACATTTTATCCGGGAGGGTAAATAAACTTTTTTTTTCTCTCTCCGCGATCCACCAGAGAACGCGCTATTAGGTGCTTCCCTTATCTTCTGTGTTCTTCGCGTTAATTCCCCCGGAGCTGTTGCTCGAGGATAACAGTCGAATAACTGGTCTTTATTGGTCGGTTCTCCCTGCGGCCCGTTCGGCGACTTTGCTCGCTTCTACGAGGAATTTTGATTCTCCTAATTAACACGAGTGTGAGCGGAATTAACCCTTTGAGGCGCGGGCCAATCTTAATTGAAACGATAATCATTTTAGCGGCAATTGTTTCGTCGATAAAAGCTGCGTAAATATATTTGGTCGTCCCATAAGTTCGTGCTGTTTACTCTTGTAATCACCCTTTCATTCCACAACCTCTTCTGACCTTTTTGGCAAAGACATCATACCGTCACTATAAAATTTCTGCGGTTTTTCATTAAAATAATTTTCAATGGTGAATAATATAAACATATCCACAGCACGAACTTATGGGACGACCTAATATATTCGTACGTTTCGAAATTCAAATGAAATCCTAAATATATCATCAAATTTGTCGTGTGCGATTCCAACCTATAGCTCTCCAGAATAATAATAGCTTTCCAGCCATTGAAAATAGTCCTTCGCATGGAACTGAAAAACACTAAGTTGTTAATGCCCCGAACGTGGAAAAGATGGTGGTTTGTTCTGCGGAAATTCTGTATCGATCGATGAAACAATTACCGATGAAGCGATTATCGATGAAAAGTCTTGAACACAAAACATTGTGGATGATCGATAACAGTTTTCGAACGCGACTATTGTACCGTAAGCAATGCTCTCTACACCGGACCACGAACGCTTGAAAAACGGACATTGTCTGAGCACATTCGTGGATGAAGAGGGTGTGGAAGGAAATCAGGAAGATAACGAGCGAGGCTATCCGCGCGGAACTCGTCTCAAGGAGGACTCGCTTAGCTGGAGAACTGGCCTGCTCGACGGTAACCAAAATTCGCTCGAGTAACGTCGGACGACGGTGTAGAGATCCTTGCCCCGTTGATACAGAAAGAAAAGAGCAAAGAAGTCCGAGAAGACAGAAAGAGCAGAGAGAGAGAGAGAGAGAGAGAGAGAGAGAGAGGGAGAGAGAGAGCCAGGGAGAGGGAAGAAGAAGCGCAAAGAAAGATGCAAGCGTGGAGGGTGGCTCAAGAAATAGGTCAGCCAGCTCGAAACACGTAAAGTAACGCGTGCTCCTCGAAAAAAGGAAGTCTCCGGCGAGCTCGAACGAGTACAACGTTTTTCTTTCAATCTTTCTTTCTTCCTGTTACGCTTATTTTCCCGGCCTTTTTTCCCGGCCGTCTCTTCTTCCGGCCAAGGGCCCGAAAGACCGTCGAACACGGGGCCTCGTGGCGAAACCGGAGAATCGAGAGGGAACGCGGAGCCCGAGGGATGGGGGTACGGGTTAATTTCGCCATTAGCCCGGATAATTTCGTTTCGAGGAACCTCTGCCTAGGCAGCCACGGCCAAGAAGAAATTTCGCGAGTGCCGCACAATGGATACCTGAAAAGTTAAAGCGTCGCGTCGCGTCGCGTCGGCGCTCGGCCCCCGAGAGAGGCATTAGGGGAGGCTCAAAGCTTTTCGGGGAGAGTCTAGCGTAACCCTCTTGTCTCTCTTGTCAACTCTTGTCTGCAGTTTATCTGCTACAAGTGTTCCGAATACACCGACTACTGCCCTCGCTCGCTCTGCTCGGCTCGGCACCGCTCGAAAACTCTTCCTGGAGGAGGCAGGCAGGCAGGCGCGAGTGTGAACGCTTCCTAAACGCGCCACAGTTTCCGCGGAACCATCGATCGCACTCCCCTTTCTCTCTCTCTCTCTCTCTCTCTCTCTCTCTCTCTCTCTCTCTCTCTCTCTCTCTCTCTCTCTCTCTCTCTGCCACCCTCTTGTCCCCGCCTCGTCCTGATCCTCCACCACCTCCAACAACCTCCACCACCTATTCCTTCCCCGACCCCCGGCGGCCCACCCACCCCTGTGGATTTATCGGTGTTTTAACGTGATTCCTTTGCTGCCAGCGACCGACGGGTTAGACCATAGCTCCCGACCGCACGCGTTCCTCGAAAATGCAGCACTAGCGTCCCCGCTTGCTCGAAAATCAGAAATCTAGCATTTG
Source organism: Halictus rubicundus (assembly GCF_050948215.1). NCBI lineage: Eukaryota > Metazoa > Arthropoda > Insecta > Hymenoptera > Halictidae > Halictus > Halictus rubicundus. The sequence continues at coordinate 2,331,216 of NC_135152.1, forward strand.
TAAACATGTTTGTCCACCGCGGACACATCTTTCGAAGAATTTATTTTTCGATTGGTTTTCTTAATGCCGGGCGTACCGACCGATCGACGTGACCGGAATCCCTTTTACTTTTATCGGAGGCTGAAGATACCGGCGAGAATATACCTCCCACGAATCCTGATGCTGAAAGCTGTTCAACGCTTCAGAGACGATGTTTGCTGCGCACGGTACTGGCTCTGACGAATTTTTCCGAATTTATTTCGCGAGGAGAGTTCTTCAAGAACGTGTTCGTCGTGGTTTCCGTTGGCCCTTTATTTTACCAGTGAAGCAAGTGCTGAAGAAATAAAATTGTATCCTTCCATCGTCGATATGTAAACATTACAGAAAATGTAGACGTACGATGACTTCTCGAGGATGCTAGGATCATAAATAAGACTCAAAGTTCGTCTAAATCTCAGCTTTTCGCTGCGAGAAGTCCGAGAAGGCGTACCTTGAACCGTGAAGGCGTTTCAATCGAACTTTCTAACGTGCTTAAAAAATTGTAGGCGCGGCTCCGCCTGGAAATTTCGACGATAAAGACAGTTTGGCCCTTTACAAAAGACTCTGCCTTACAAAGGGACTTTCTAAAGGGTGCTGTCAGCCAGAAAAGATTGGGGAACTATGGACGAACCAGAAATTACGTGCGAACGAACTTATGCAACACTAGACCCACCGAGCTCTAAAAGTAACCGGTAAACAGGGTGTCTCAGGTTAGCATGAAACATATTACCCTTCAAACACAAATATCTTGACATTAAATGATCGAAAGATTAAAGCGTTAACGGGGAAAATAAATATTGAAAAAACAGAAAGTCAAGAGTGAAATTTCGGACGCAAACGACCCAGGTCCTAGACGGAGGGTTGAATCCTTTGGGGTTAATTGAACCCCGCCGGAGGGTTAAATTTATTTCGATGTTACACGGAGATTAGTGTCATCATTTCCCACGAAAGGGTCCTTACAGCCTCAATCATTACGAACCCGGCTGTTTGACCGTGCAGGGTTGATCACCCCGTCGTAACGTTAACGGGAGCCCGGGGAAGCAAAACTGCACCGTTCCGCGGAGAAGTATAGCGTTCGTCGATGATCACCGCAAAGCTCGTTGATCTCGTGGCGAGTTCACAAAGAAGAGTTGCCGGAACACGTCGCCAAGAAGAAATCCAGCGGGAAAAGAATATCCAGCGGCGTAATTTAATTAAACTGTTGTAACTGGGCTGCGCGAGTCGGCCCGGCATGCGAACTTGGAATTCACAATGCTGACCACACGCGACAGGAGTCCTCCGCAGTTCGCAATTATTCCTGTCGGGGCCGCGGCGAAGTTCTTTCAACAGTTGCTCGCTCGGCCACGAGCACAAAAGTCGCGATGCAAGACGGAGAACGAGACAATGGCAGAGAGAATAAGAGAGAAAAAGAGAGAGAAAGAGAAAGCAACCAGAAGAAACCATCCGGGAACTGGAGAGCAAAAAATTTTACGTCCGACCTCCCAGCGGACCTAATTCTTAGCTCTCGAACATTGTAATTATGTTTCCCGGCTCGCAGCCACCGATTCCCGATTTAGGATCATCGCGAGTCAAAAACATGTGTTCTTAGAATTTTATAATTGATAACTAGACTGCGGATCTTTATGGAAAATAAAAAATATTTGCATTGATTGCAAGACACAGGAGCGAAATAGAAATTTCTTTTTTCTTTTAATTATTTTATTAAGCTAAAACCAATACGCTGGTGCTCTTAAATCTTTTTAATATGTCCACTGTTTTACATTGTGCTTACCCATTTTTGTCATAAATGCATAAAATCCGCAGTCTATTGATAACGTTTACGACCATTCACCGTCTTATTCATCAATGTTTTTAAACATATTTTTGTACTTGCTAGTCCGTCGATTATCTCTAACGTAACAGCTGTTCACTTTGAGTTGTTAAATTTTGATAGTCCGGGCCAAAATAGAACCGGGCTTCGCCGTCACGTCGGAGGGTTAAATGCATAAAATTGTACGCGATTTTTCGATCCTGTCTTCGCAGTGATTCGCATGAATAGTGTTAAAGCATGGAAGAGATGAAATAGGAGAAACGTGTTTACGAACGTAAATTTTCTTTGAACTCGAGCTTGCACAATCTTCGCGGTTCCAGTCTTGTTGGCTCGAGAATTGAATCCAATCTTTGTCATTACTCTGCAGACTAATTGCATATGCAGCTTCCTCTGCGGATTTAATTGCGGCTTCTTCTACCCGGTAGAACGGCTCACAATTAGTTTCGAATAGCTTTTAAAGCCTGGGCTTGTTTTATTCTTCTTGTTCTCGTTGTTTTTGAGACTCGCTGGTTTCATCGAAGTATCTGGCGTCAGGTGTGGATCGTGATACGAAGATTCGATGCATGTGTAACAAAATTGAATAGACGCTATTCAAAACAGCGGGTTTAACACGTTCAGTGCCATGTCACCCATATGTGGGTGACGGAATTATTTGTCCAAGTTTTAAAATGAATTTTTACATTAATGTATTCATTATACCAAATTTGATTAGGATCTATGAAATTCAAGAAAGTTGGAGGACTACGTAATATCATACATTTAATGATGTTCAATTTTTATTTCGTTAACAAGTTAACTGTGGAGTTTAATTTGAAAAATCCTACACGGCGCAGAATTAAAATGAAGCAATGAGGAATATACATAGTGTCCCAGCTAACTTGACCACCTTGAATATCTCGCTTAGTGTTAGTAATAGAAAAAAACGTTACCAAACCAATTAGGGTAGTAAATTAATCACTGATAATACCTATAATGCTTTTTGGATTTTTCATACCCAAGGTCACACGAAGGTCATTGTATAATATGTCATCGAAGAGGTCTTCACCCCTACTATTACATCCCGATAAAAAAATATATAGTTCCACTTAAAAAAAATTGATGACCTTGATATCTAGAAAAAAAAAGACCTTGAAAAAAATTTTTTCCGAATCACTATATTGCCACTTCGGTTAGGTTAATATTGTCCTATAACGTTTTTTTCTATTACTAACACTAAGCGAGATATTCAAGGTGGTCAAGTTAGCTGGGACACCCTATACACGTCGAACGCAGGTCAAATGCCGTTATTATATATTTCACGAAAACAGTAAAACAAAATGAGAAAGAATTACGTTTTTATTCGAGAAGAAATGAACAATTCATTAAAGTTAACCGCACCGCAATAGAGTTTCGGATTGACGTGTATACACGTCGAACGCGCTTAACTGGTTAAATAACACTTCGATTTTATGGAATTTTTGAGGTTCCTAGTTTGGCAGTCAAAGTGTTAAGTCGCTCGGGCTGGCACGAACGTCTGCTACAACGGTAAAAAGCCGATGAGAGAATGTCGATGAATTTGAGAAAAAATTCAGACCGACTCGGGGTTCGATCGCTCGAGGCGAATCCGGGCAGAGTTAACTGCTCGAGTTCTCCATGGTTCTGATGATCTCGCAGTCGTTTATTCGGTCGCTTCGCCTCTTTGTGCCGTCGCGTTGGATTGGCTACGATCGCCGATGTAAATGTGATTCAATAGAGGACGGTTAAGCACCGCTCGTGCTCGCGATCAAATATCCGACCGTGACGCCTGTAACCGTTAAGGCGGATTAAAGGGAAAGGTAGCTTCGTAAAAGTGACTTCATAACTTCGGCCGGCTGTTACGATACATTATAGGCGGCTCCTCTCGTAAAAAATTCATGAACACGCCGGTCTCCGCGCCGGTTGCTGTTAATAACCTTCGTTCGAGCTCCCGATCGTTTCGCTTTTCTTATTAGCCGCGTTTTTCTCCTTCCCCGGCTTTTTTTTTAACGCCTTCCGAACCTGTCAGACGTCGTCGCAATCTTCCAGTTGCTGCCAATTGTCTTCTGGATTGCTCCACAAGTTTTTTTACGCGACCATTAGTAGTTTTATGGATCGTTGTAGCCTGTGGAATTTGATGCATTTATAACAAACGTGAGTAGGTGTTTATTTCGTCTACTCATCGAATCGGTTAATTCCACAAAATCAAAATAGAAATCTTCGCAGGATAGTCTAGACTCATTTCCGAAAATCAATTGCCCCGAAAAAATAAGGAGTAGAGAGAATTGATGAAGTCGACGGTATCGAGCCTAGAAATCAACCACTTTGGCAACAAACTGCAAAAGCAATGCTCGAAAGATGGTTAATCGTTTTAGCGTAGCGAACGACCCATTCGATAAAATTTAATGCGATTCTCCTTTTATTTACATTTCAACCGACTAATCGATCTAACTAATTTCTGTTTGCCTCCGGTTTCCGTAAGTTAAATATACGATGTTAATCGTTTGCTGCGACGCTGAAAGAGGAACTCTGTGTTCCTGCGTTCGCTCGAAGAGATTAAACACTGTTAACAGAGAAAATATTTCGATAAAGTCTGTTTATCGGGACCGCGGATGGAGGAGTGTGTAAATTATGATTGTGATAAAAAAATTGTTCAGCGTAACAGCAGCTTCAGCGAGCGTTGTCGTAAGAGGGGATATTATTTCGGCAATGCGGCATGGGATTCAGTAGTCTTGACCGATTGCGGTCAGACGTCAGCGGCAGTAGCTTCCGATGGTCATGGCCGGACACATGATTTTCATTCGCCTAGGAGACAGCGCTGAAATTTCATTCCGTTTTCGCCCCGGGAACGATAATCGCTCTGGTTACGATAACATTGATTAGGACGACAATAAACTAGGCGGAGGATCTTCGTGCAAAATAAAAATTTTGTCCGCCAATTACAAGGCACTGGAGCTAAATCAAAATTTGTTTCTACATCATTGTTAACGGGACAAAATTAATCTGCTGATTAGTCCTTGATTCTTCTACCGTTTAAACTTGCAGCTACCCGTTCTTGTCAATGTATAAAATCCGCCTAATAACAACACCGTGTTCTTCGTTTCTGACCGACTATCGAGGAACGTACTATTCGATTTACGTTCAATCGTTGGATCGTTGCTTCCGTCAATCATTTTCTATATTAATTTGTTGTATAAGTTTGGTCGATTCGCTGCGGTACAGCGGATGCGTTAATTCCTGGTTAATATTATTGCACGTTTCGGCATTAGCCGAATCGGAAACTATTACGACTGCACTTACCTGTTATAATGCCGAATTATAGCAGATAATGGCGCGGGGAGTCGCGAATTTTCGGCGAATAGAGGGAACGGAAACGGTGACGTCACCGACAAGCCGGTTATACGCGCGTCGAGGAAAACGAATTAATTAATCGTTCAAGAGGAAAATTCGATTCGTGTCGCGCGACGTGTCAGATCGCCGAAATAAAGCTCGGTGCTCGATCGAACCTGATTCGATGTTCCGCGGTTTCAAAATGCTTGATAACGCTGATCTTATTGATCTTGTCGATGTCTTCTGGAATTTCTGGACACAATATTCTTATGGTTTGTTCGATCGAACAAGTTACTTCTACTTCGCCTAATTTTAAAAAGGTTGCAGAGTGGATGGTCAACGCGGCGAAAAAATTCCGTTGCACTTTTCGAGATCGATTATGGTCGCAGCCATATCAGCGAGCGTGTCGGTAGGGCTGTTAAAAACAAGAAAGAAAAATGTTCGCGGATCGAACTCTCGCAGCCGTTGAATAGAAAGGCTAAATCATTCACGAGCGATGGCTGCGTCGGGCCAAGTGATGCAGGCACGTGTTCCCAGCGAACTGTGCACACTCTCTCTCTCTCTCTCTCTCTCTCTCTCTCTCTCTCTCTCACACCCTCCCTCTTTTTCGCTCTCCCTCCCACCCCATAGATCTGTTTTCCGAATGCTCCAGTTAGTTTTACTTCGGTGAAACTCGGAACGACAGTTCGGTCGGAACTTTTCGCTATGCAAAGTATCGAATATTTTATTGGGGCATCCGGAGCGTGGCGTGGCCTGGCGTGGCGTGTTGCCTCCGCGTATTATGCGCCCGTGTTATTTAATGTCGACCATAGTTGCCGGCTTTCGCAGGGGGATGAGAGCTTCATGGATCAGACACGGTTCTCGGAATGCCGAGCTAGTTGTTCCTGTCGGATTTACCCCATTTGCATCGCCAGGAAGAATGAATAAGAATGCCCTTAGCTCGACGATTGTACTTTCGTTGTTACATTCGTGCAGAAACATTCCAGAAAGTAGCAAGACATACTCATATTTCAGTTATGTTGAATTGATTTTTAGAAATCGTCTTTCTACCGAAGGTGCTGAGGCTAATCACTGTATCCAAGCTCTATAATTTACTTTTGAGTAGTAATTTCAGAATTAGTTTTCACACCATACTCGTCCACATAATTTCCTGCATTACGAACGACATTACCGTCCCTTTTGTGCAACTCGTTTAGATATTCTCAACTGTTAGAAGCTGGACGCAAAGCTACACATAATATCAGATCATTCCATGAATCGTGCCATATTTTTATGGGAACTTTCCTCTATGCATTTTCACCTCTTCAACAACGTTTCCTATCGATGAATCGACACTAGAACGTATATTCCTTTACAGAAACAACGGGATTGAATTTATACAGATTTCGTAAGATTTTTATGGTAACGTGTACTCGAATAAAGTATACTGAATATTTGTCAAGCAAATACTTGTACAACCTCGCGAATTATCAAAGTAAAAATCCAAAACTTATTTTAATGGGCTCAATTTCTCAAATGAGCTAATTTCCCGACGTCGCACAGTGGTCCCAAATCATCAAAACGTGGTCAAAACCTCACAACTTATTAAAAACTTATTGGTTCTGCTTGACAATTGGTATTAGGCCGTTTTTGGGGTCGCTGATCACGAATCTGAACTTGAAATTAGAAAATTCGCTGTCTCATATTGACCTGAACGAGGGGGAAGACTAATTCTCCGGATAGCAAACTCTACCCTTTGTATTGTATAAAGTAGGTATTCTATTCGCACTTGATAGTTCCCAAAGAAGAAAGAATTGAAGAATTGCTGGTCTTTTTACGTACAATAAGATCCCATAATAAAAAATATAGGTTTCCATTTGAAAAACGAAGTTGACCTTCAAATGACCTTGAAAACGCCATCCAAATAAAAAACTGATACTGCCTTCGACACGTGTTTTACACTTTTTTAATATTTTTCATACTTTTCGAGATATTCGGCTGGAAAGTTTTCAAATGAACAGCCGATATAAACACAGCGTTCGTGTTTGAAAAATATAAAAAAATTTCGGATATATGATTCTTTACAAAAAAACTGACATTCTATTCAAAATCTGTTTAAATTTTACAGAAAGACTTAGTGCATATCTCTCACAGTTTTACAAGAAATGCAAGGAAAGCACATAAATACCTACTCTGCGTTACAAAAAAAAAAAGTGCTACGACCACAGAGGCACCTAGGGGCAGCTAATTTTTTTTAGAATTGCAAGATGATACTATGTAGTAGAAGCTCCAACAAGTTTTAGAGCTGGACCTGGTGAGACTTGCAACTTTTACTCTAAATCATAAAAATTTATGCCTTCACTTTTACTCTTTCTGTGCATATACAGTTATCAGTTAACAATAAACATTTGGCACTAAAACCTTCATACCTCCACAAATAGCATCCATAATGCACAATTAAAATCGAAACGTTTCAACACAATTTGTACACTGTGCACTTGAAATTCGCAATGTGCTTCACAAGCTTAAAAAGGTATGGTCTAATGAACTCGAAGTTTGGACTGTGACTGTTGGTCAGGTATAAAAAAACGACCTTTTTGCTGTTTACCCCCACTTAGAAACATTCTTAGAGTAACCACGCCCATACTTAAAACTTACCTAGCTGAAAGTTCATATTTTAGGTTTTGGCCACGTTTTCTGGCTTTAGGACCACTGTGCGTCGGTGACAACGATGGTTAAAGGAAAATGATTAAAAGTGATGGTAAGCGTTCTTGTTTTACGCGCACAGTCGGCGAAAAAATGACATTTACGGCTGACGGCAGGGGGCGTAATATGTTCGTCGGGGAAGATGCAGCGAGCAGAACAACGATTCGGTTGATCCAGCGGTTCCGGTGGGCGTGGGCGAGCATTTAGCGGGTCCGCTCGGCAAACAGCGAGCTTTCCGAAGGTTTTTCATCGGTGAACCTCGGTCGTTTCGTCAACAACGGGGAGGCAAAGCCACCACACCGGTGGCTCGTCGTTTCATCTGAAAAACCACCGTCCCGGAAACACGAGGTCCCGTTCGCCTAACCGGCGCGGTGGGGTTGCCGATCGCGCAAACAATGCTGAGACATTTTCACGCTCGAAAATGTTCAGCGAAACGTTCGCGTTCCCGCGAACCGGTAACCCGGCAGCGTTTTTTCCCCAGAGGAACGAAAGCTACCGTCCGTGGTCGAAAATGAAAAAAGAGAGCCGGGAAACGTTTCAAGATCATGCCGCGAACCATAATCACGTTTCGCAGGGGCTCTCGGAGGATCTCTCGAACGCCGCCGACGAGTCGCATTATCGCGAAGAACCAGTATTCGCGGGAGACGACGACAACGACGACTGCTCGTTGCTGTTCTATTTAACGTTCGCCGCGCGCGCGGGGCTACAGACGGTCCTACCGTTCGTTTTTCTTTCTTTCTTTCTTTCTTCCTTTTTTTTTTTTCACGTCGGCGAAACGAGAACATTTTCATTTCCGCGAAGAGGCCAGCCCCTCTGTCGGCCCTCTTCGGTTTCAGACTGTGTTGTTTTTGCGACAACCGATTCCTGACGGCCATCGTTGTACGTTGCTGCGCTGCTCGCTACGGAGTCGATCAAACGTAATCGAGAACGTTCGCTGGTCCGTCGGGAATTCTTAATCGAACCATCTCTGGGAGACACTGGGATGCACGGTTCTCTGCGAAGACTATGCGCTGAATATCTTAGCGGGACGGCTGAAATTGCTCGTTGAACATGCATGCACGTCTCCGATCGATCGGTGCTCAGAAAATCCATAAATATTATTCATCGAAATTGTCGTTCGAGTACTGAATTTCGGAAAAGTCAATTCAATGAATAGCTGTTGCATTGGGAATCACAAAAAGTCGAACGTGTACAAGAAGTAGCTTTACAAATGTATTTCAAAAAATTGACAATTCAAGCTGAGAACGTAAGTACCTATCTTTGTTTCTGTTTATGATGTACCTATCCTTATTTTCTGTAATCATTCCTCAACAGTAAACGTAACATTGTTGGACGGTAACTCGAACTTCAATTGCAAATAGTTAAGAATCTTGACTATGATTTTATGAAATAATGACGAACGAGTGGCATCAGTGGACCAGGACATAAAGAGGCCTTCAAGGGCTTTATTCGCGAACGTGATCGTTGCGCACAGTTCCTGGCGTCATAGAGGGTCGCATCCTAGATCGTTCGATGCGGAAATTCGCTAGAAGGACGCTTTTAAAGTCCTTTGGCTCTGGTGTTCAGTCAATAGACAGATCGAGGCACGAAGTCTCGCGAATAAATATCGCGAAACCCTTTCGCGCGCGCCTCTTTAGCGGTGAGATTCTAAAGCGCGAGAGCTGTTTCTCGCTCTCTCCCTCATTCCCTCTCACTCTCTCTCCCTCATTCCCTCTCACTCTCCCTCCCTCACTCCCTCACTCCCTCTCTCTCTCTCTCTCTCTCTCTCTCTCTCTCTCTTTCCCTTTCTGTTCTCCGGTAAATCAATGCCGAGTGTCGCCGACTCGGTGCACTCGACTCGAAACCTGCATACACGCTGACTCTCCTCCTCAGCGCACACCTAGCCGATGTTCTCCCGCTCGGACCATTTAAATATTAATTTATCACCCCCGCCTTTTGGCCAGTCGTCGCCAACGAACACTAATTTAATCCCCTGCTGTTACGTTTAATCCCCTGCTAACAGTTTCAAAAACAATCGAATAATGTTGACCATTCTCACAAAATAATCGATGATGTGTTTAGGATTACACGCTGCTTTATTAACACGTTAAGTGCCAAAAATCAATTCCAGAGATTCTCACAAAATCAGTGAAATTTAATTAATGAAACCGAAGCTAGAAATGTAAAACGTATTATAGACTTCTGAATTCTAAAGATCCTAATAAAATTCGGTTTATCTGGATATGTCACAATAAAACTGAATTTCTAAACCTAGTCAAAAATCACTGTCAGTCGTATGTGACTGACGTTGCAGTTAACGTGCTAATCAATTTTTTGAAACATTACGGTTAACACTAAACGTACCTCGGTGAAATGACCGGTTTCTTGTTTTACGATTACTAAATTTATAGAGACACTTTCGTGGAAAATCGTTGAAGTACATATATGCTTAAATAAAAATGACGCAGAATTGGAATAAATTGAATCTTATAGTTAAAAGAATAATACGAAAAAGAGGTGCATCAAAATTTACAACATCTCAGACAATGTTCTCACCATCACAAGGGTCCGCAGGAAAAGAGAAATTTTTCAAATTGGACACATCTCAAAACGAACATACATTTTTCAATATGTAATCTCTCACGTGTTACACCAGGTGTTCGTGTCGACCTGCCCACCAGAATCTCGTTGAATTATAGTTGAGCAACAGCCCTGGCGAAGTGGTGTTCCAGAGAAACTGTTTTTCCTCGGTAAACCTGTCCGACTGGCGAGTGCAATCGTTTCGACGGAATTCGAGTTCGAATCGACGATGCGATTTTCCGGCGAGTTCGATTCCTCTTTGAGAAACCGAGTGCGACCGTTCCCAGAAGGAGAAAGTTCTGGTCTCGAGGAATGGCTGAGGCTGTCAGGCCTCGTCGATTCGCCCGGAGAAATTCGACCTCGGAATAATGTCGCTCTAGAGATTAAGGAGACCGCGGGGCGTCAAAGCGTATCGACCGCGTTCGCGCGTCGACTTTCCCGTCAAAGCGTCCTCAAAGCGAACTTTCGACGTACCCGAAAGAACGGATTCCTCGCCGGCCAAATGAAGGCCGGTCCCCGGACCGCGATGGATCGACCGCGGTTTCTTAATGATCTCGACGGGCCATTGGGATCGAGACGAAAATTACTGGCAGATACACCTGCATACCTCGAGAAAGCACCGAGAAAATTCACCTTTTCACCAAATTCATTTTTTTTCACTCGAACGGTGATTCCGAGGCGCCACTGAAAATTGATATACCATTGTTCAGAATATCGTTTACATTTGTGGGATCAGGGCCCCCAGGTCAAATACGGAGATTAGGAAAAGTTGGAGGTTTCTGTTCGAGTGGCCCTTTTTCCTAAAATACTAGCAAATGGTCAGCATTATTCTATTTCTTCGTATTTGATAAATTATTAAACATTCACGTACGTGAAATGGGAAAGATTATGTGGACTGGTTTTCGGTTAAAATAGCTCCGAGTGCAAAGAGTTAATATTTATTGGGACAGGGTGCAGAGTAAAAAGGGAGTGCGGAATAGAGTCGAACGGAGTCGAATCGAAGCGGACCCGGTGCTCGAGAGCAGACATCGCATTGAGGAACATGCATGCGCAGCTCTCCTCGGTCTAACACAATGTGCCGGGTAGCGGATAACGCGTCAAGTCGTTCGCCGTCGCCGTCGCCAGCGGTCCGATCGATATTTTTCATTTTCTTTTATATCTCTCCTTTGAAGGTGTGTTTTTTTGGTGGGAAAAACGGCTTCTCGCCGAAGGATTTTTCTTTCACCTGACGCCTCTCGAGTGCGAAGGAATGACCGACTGCTTTCTCTCTCTCTCTCTCTCTCTCTCTCTCTCTCTCTCTCTCTCTCTCTCTCTCTCTCTCTCACTCTTGTCCACTGACTTTCGAAACGTTATCAGAAGACAGAGCCCGCTGTCGGAAAAGGCAGAAATGAAATTCTTCGGGTGACAGGGTCGCGTTTCGGAGAAAACAGCCGTGGAAAATGAAAGAGGAATCGGGGAATGTAAATAGCCGTATTCAACGCGGAAAGATATCAGAAAATTCGAGTCAGCTCGAAGTCAAGGTGTTTGCACGGTGTTATACGAGTAGATCTTTATGCAAAATAAAAATTGTCCCCATCGATCGCAAGAAAAAGCAGCCATTTGTACTCTGAGCTATTTTATGGAACTGACATAATAGGTAGCTGATACTGAAATGTTTAGTAACTTATTGAATACAAAAAAAAGGATTGAATAATGTAAACAATATTTTGAATAAAGCTATAGCATTTTTAATAGCACTTCAGAGTCACGGCTCGAGGGTTAACAGCCTTGTTAAGTTGCAAGTATCGTATTGACAATCTCAGATCTCCGATCTCCGTATCTCATCTCTTGTTTTCTTCAATTGTACCAACTGGTATTTGCAATCTACAGTCCGCGACAATACTATAAGACATCAGTTAAAACGAAATAGTTATGTGTTATATGAAAGAACTTCATCGTTTTTCATACAGAGTGTTATTTGTTACTTTTGGAGACGTCGTTTAACGCAGTGTTTTCGTTAGTATTTCTAAGAATTTGTAAGTAACACTAACTTACCTTTTATTAACTGCGACAATACTATGAGACAGGTAATATTTTTGTAAAAAATTAACACGTACAGCTTGCTTTTATCGGTTGTTAATATTTTGTGTTGCCACCTTTATCTTTTATGACATGTAACATTCTTTTTGGAATAGATTTACACAAATTTTCAATCGTTTTTTGCTTAATTTTCTTCCATACCATTTCAACGCAGTTTTTCAATTGTTCTACAGTACTAAACTGGTTTCCTTTAGAATACGCCTCCTTGACTAGTATTCCCCAAAGTATAGTATTTTCAATGATATTTAAGTCGGGAGATCTCGCTGGGCATAGTAAAACGTCTATTTCCTTATGTTCAAAGTAGACCTATACTATCTTTGCCGAATGCACAGCTGCAGTGTCTTGTTGGAAAATGTATTTTTGGTTGGCTATGGACTGAGCATGTTTTGACAAGTGCTTATCAATAACATCTATGTATTTCCTGCTGTTTATTTTTGTGGAAATGAATTCAATTTCAGTTCTTCCATGACATCCTATAGTCGCCCAAATCATTATTCCTCCTCCACCCATTTGTCGCCTTTGCAGTGTCAATTCCTCTTTTCTTAAATCGTGAAAATAATAATTTAGATTATCAGGGCCATTTAAAGTAAACCGTTTCTCGTCAGAAAAAATTACTTTCCTCCATTTCTTACGCCAATGCATGCGTTGTTCTGCAAACTCTAATCAGGCTTCTTTATGACGGATAGTTAGCGGCGGTCTTTTCAAATTTTACGCCTTTTTAAATTATTTGAAGCCTTTATTATTCATTGTACTGTCCTGACACTTGTTTTTACGCCAGGTTCTGTCGCAATTTGTCGTGGTGTTAACGTAGATTTCGATGCATGTCGTAAAATATTCTGTCTGTCTTATGCAGTTGTCAACTTTGGACGGCCTGCTGGATTCTTTTTACCATAGTTTTCACCATTTTTTAAATAATTATAAACTACACAACGGCTTCTTCGAAGAATATAAGAAATTTTATTGATAATTTTGATCTCTGTTTCATTTAATTTTTTTCCTCGTAGCATTTTGTATAAACACAAATATTGCAAGTTGATTAATATTTTTCAGGATTTTCACTTTCACTGTTTGCGTGCAACTGTCTTATAGATTTGTCGCGGTTAACAAGAGGTCAAGCTTGTGTAGCGTTCAAGTTCATAGAAATTCTAACGAAAACAGTGCGTGGAACGACGTCCCCAGAAGTAAATAATAACACTCTGCGTGAAAGACGATGAAATTATTTCATATAATCCATAATTATTTCATTTTAAGTGATGTCTTATAGTATTGTCGCGGACTTTATGCATAAAATCCGCAGTCCACGTGTGTGAGTGAGCTATGCGCGTTTACGAATGACGTCTCTGGAACGTCGGGATGAAATATTTCGATGTATTTCTCCGGGTATCGGAAGCAACGGCGCAACGGGCCCGCGGAAGATCGGCGAAATAATGGCGACGAGACCGCGTAAGAATGGCCTCCGACCGCGATTTATGTTCTGTTGGGGGAACACGCCGCGTAACGATCATGTTCCGTGTTACGATCGCAATTTCGCCGGCCATTACCCCCGTATGTAACGCGTCCCTTCGTGATACAGTGGTTTATTAAGAACGATACGTTTCTTTCGCCGGGGAATAATCTTCTTGCACGCCGCCCCGGCCGGGGCCGTATTTTCCATAGGAATTCACCGGTTTCTTGCGCGTTCGAGCAGACATTTTTATCACGAACGCACAATGCGGTACACGCTTGTTTATTCGTTACACGGAGCAGATATCCGCACAATGAAATTTCACTTGGAACGTGCTACGTGTTCGAATACCTACAGTCGAACAAGTTGTGGAAAGCGAAGTCTGCGACGCAAACAAAATATATTTGTAGGGATTTCAGGTCGGACTGGTCGACACCAATTATACAGTTCGTCCCACCAGCTCTGTCCACTTGAATATCTTGATTATCTCAAACAATACGAGAAAATGTTACTTACAGAGGTTGTAGGGTTTGAGAAACTACATAATATGGTATAAATGATATTCTTGCAAGTGGAGGCGTAGAGAAGATATCACCTTTGGTTTTTTAAATGGAATGTCCAATTTTTCCAAGTATTCTGAGTATAAAAGTACTAAAGTGTACTTGTCTTAAAACTTACCGTTGCTGAGATATTTGACTGTTTTCATTCTATTACTTTCATTATGGAACGTATTCAAGGATATGCTCACTACGGTAAATATAAACATTGGTAGGCTTTCGACGTCTCTCAGTGTCAGTCAGTTTCTCAGTTAGTGAACATAAGATAGTCAATATGAAATTTTTATTCGAAGGACAATTAGAGATGCTTCTAATTTTTGGAAAGTAAGAGAAACGCAATTGTGGCACGGCACGGTGAAAGATATCCAAACTGCATATGCTCTTCACACAAGATTTTTGAAAGATTGTGTAAAAAATTAGAAGGAACTGGAAGTCTCGTTGTTCGTAAGATGAATCGTGAAAAGCCTGTATGTAGCGATGAAGATGATGAAATTAATGTTGTTGCGATGGTACATTATAATCTTCATATCAGTGTACGTTAGATTCAGCGCGAATCTGAAGTCAGCAAAAGTAGTGCATCACGAATTCTCACTCGTCACAAATATCATCCGTATCACATTAGCCTTCACCAGAAATTACACGACATGGATTATGTAAACCGTGTTAGATTTTGTGGATGGGCTCAAGAGCAGCTACAAATCAATCCACTTTTTTTCTCTTGAATACTATTTACCGATGAGCCTAATTTTACCAGCACTGGGCGTGTTAATTTACAAAACACGCATTATTGGTCAGTAGAACATCCTCACTGGCTACGAGAAATTGATCATCAAAGACGCTGGTCCATTAATGTGTGGTGTGGAATCATAGGGCAACAAATAATTGGGCCTTATTTCATCGACGTCACTTTTACTGGTCAAAAATATGATACGTTTTTTATTAGAAAACGCGCAATTAAGCGTTCGTCAGACAATGTGGTATCAGCACGATGGATGTCCAACACACTACGCTCGAAGGGTGAGAAGTACACTGAATGAAGTATTCCCAAATCGATGGATAGGACGCGGTGGCACTATTTGCTGGCCAGCACGAAGTCCAGATTTAACATCCCTAGATTTTTTTTTTCCCGGAAGATATGAAGCAACGAATTATCGCAGCGTGCGCTACAATAGACGCTCCAACAATAGGACGTGTAAGAGACGCAACAGTTCAAAGACTACAACGTTGCGTCGCTGCAGATGGCCGACATTTCGAACATTCTTCATGAAAACAGTGAAACATCTCAGCAACGGTAAGTGTTAGGACAAATACACTTTAGTACTGTTATACTCGGAATACGCCGATCTGTCGAAATCGAGCATAAAAAATTGGACATTTCATTTAAAGAAACAAAGGTGACCTCTATATCTTCTCTACGTCTTCACTTGCAAGAATATCATTTATACCATATTATGTAGTTTCTTAAACCCTACAACATCTGTAAGTAACAATTCGCACACGACCAATTCGGCAAAAACGCTTGTCGTTTTTGTGTTCTCGTCGCCCTAGCCGTTGATTCCTCCTCACGGCTTTGTCCCCTACGTATTTAATAACGCTAATACCATTACACGATTAAAGCTAACCCCGACTCGATATATTCCGTGAACAGAAACTTTATACAACTCTGCGTCATTTTGCAAACAGTACTTCCCTGATATCGTTCCCCCGTCGTCCGCACGTCTCGTGGTGCATCATTAATGCACCAGCCGGTCCAATAAAAGCGCGGAGATGCGTCCGGTGTCGAGTTGCATTTTTAATCGCGTCCGCGTCCGGTGAACCTTCGAAATAATTCGGAAGGTGAATCGATCACCATCCGCCCCTCGATCTGGCGAACCTATCAGGTTGGATCGCTGGTGGAAGACAAAATTCTTGTCACGATCGTTCTACAAAAATTCACGGTTCTTCTTTGTTTCAGGTGACCATCCAATAGCAGCGTTCCCAGCGTCGACACGGCCCACGGTGAGTCAATTTTTCTCGATATATACTCGTTCGAAAGAAAAGTCTTTCTATTCTCTCGCGAACAGCGGCGCGCGTTTTAATAGCGAGCAAAGTGGCTGCACACATATTTGCCGAACAGATGGACTTCTCGGGAGAGAGGTAGGAATCACGATGGTCCCGGAGAGAGCTTATCGTTCTCCGGTTAAAAGATAAAGCGACTTCTCGGTCCGATATTCGCGCAGAAATTCCAATCGTTATCCGCGATTATGCGAAGCTCTTCCCCCATAGAGTCTTGTTTGTCGGGGCCGTTCTCGCTCCTCGTCCGTGTAACCACTCGAGTACGATCTTTCTGCCGATTGATCCTGGAAAAAGGATCGCCCCGCCATTAACTACGGCCGTTCCACTCTCTCGTTCACTTTTTCTTCCCCGACGCTTCTTTTTCCCTCCATCGGTTGCGCCGACGGTCCGCACATCTTCAGCTTCTTCCGGTCCCATCGACGATCATAAACTGCCGGCTGAATGCACCTCGATCCTTGTAATTGCTCGCGGCCGAGCAGCGACGAACAGTCCAAGTATTGGCTGGACGAATCTTATGCGAATAACTCCGGCAGTCGTCGTCCGATGCCCGACGTGTTCCCGAATCAGATAGAGAGAAAAATAGAGAGCGAGAGAGAGAGAGAGAGAGAGAGAGAGAGTGAGTGAGAGGGAATGGGAGGGACCGGTCGATGGAGAAGAGGAAATTGCTCGAACAAATTGAAAAGCGCGGACGCTTCCCATTAGGCCGAACGAGCCGAGGCACGATTTTACGGACCGCCGGAATTATACTTTCAAAGTGCTTCGGAAGGCGCATCGGCGTTGGATGAGCTTGCTTCAGCCTAAAATCTTTTTTCTTCCTACCACGCCGTCCACGGGGATTATACGGGATCCGACCCATGTCTTTCACCTTCCACTTTCTCGGCGCGCTTTCGTCTTCTCGGTTTCCCTTTTCTTTCCTCGGTGTCTCTTTCCGATCGCCCGTTCCAACTTACTTAGGTCAATCTTACTAGTTCTCGCCTCCACGGCCAGTTCACCGCATCGTCTGTAACGAAACAAATTAACTGTAGGGTTATGAATGAGCCACTGTATTAGAATGATTGTTTAGAGTGACTGTGGACGCGACATTGTGGCGCCAGCGTGTTCGGGTCCTGCGTGAAAGGAACTCTGTTTGGGCCGAAGTGTGAAAGAAGAGTGTTTGGGTCTCTCGGTGACAAGAGTAAAGTGTTTAGGGGCGCCAAGCGCAGGGCGTACGTGACTGTTTGGGTTTTCCGAATGGATGTGAAACTGATAGAGAGAGAATGAGAGCGCAAGAGAGGAAGAGTGAAAGTGGGCCTTGTATAAAAGGGACGAATGCGAGGGATGTTATGGCAGTCAGTCAGTAGAGAGAGTGTCAGTCGGTAGAGAGTCGGTCAGTAGAGAGAGAGTGAGTTGATGAGATATTGAATATTGAATTGTCGTTTGAGAGTCGATTTGTTGAAGTAGAATAAAGGACTATAGCGAAATCGGTGTGAGCTCGCTCCACCCGATACGTCACACCTAAGACGTAGGAGTTTCCTTTAAAATATTCCTACATAACCTTTAACGGACCAATGCCGCCACATAAGCGGCATGGCACTTTTACTTACCGGGTCCAATGCCGCGTATATAGAGGCAAAAATCAAATTTATACCATCTTGTTACCCTATTACTCTGAATATACAGGGTGTGGCCGGACGGATGGTACAACCGGGCAGGAGATGATTCTACATGTAAAAATAAGTCGGAAGAAAAGGATAACAATTTTTCGTTCGACACCTTGTTTTCGAGAAACTAAAGCAGATACTAAAGCACGCGAAACTGACAGGATCTTTAAACTCGATTTTCTCGAAAACCAGGCGTCCACCGAAAAATGTGATTCCTTTTTTACTTAGTTTTATGTGTAGAATCATCTCCTGCCCGGTTGTACCACCCGTCCGGCCACACCCCGTATATTAATAAATTTTCACTAAAATATAAATATTTTCCTTTTTATTCTTGATATAAAAATGTTGAGTCCACAGTTTCTCTTCGTATGAAAGATAGCTTGGACCTGGTGGAAAGTAAACTTGAAATATTTCCGGACCGTTAATTCCTTAACCTACAACTTCAGTGGCGGCCATATACTTACGTACAGTTAATAAAATTAAATATTATTTCCTGTACACTTATACGTTAAACAAGTATACGAAAATCGATTATATTTTTTATAAGTTTACAATGTATGTAATAAGATATCAAAATAGCTTTCCTTAATTTACTATAATTAAAAAGTTTTTTATATGTTTATACTGAAGTGTAAAATTTTCTGCGGACACATAGTTAAGTACACATCGATACACCTATATTTTTACATGTTTCTTTAACTCATAATTATAATACATCAATATTTCGTATGTAGACCCTTATTTTTGATAATTGCGACACATCTTCGCGGCATGGATTCGATAAGTCTAGCACATCTATCAGCAGGTATTGAATTCCATGCTTCCTGTACAATAGTGTACAATTCATCAATATTTTTCGGTTTTTGTTTATTTATATGTTTGTCGACATCAATCCATAGCATCTCGATTGGATTCAGATCCGGAAATTGTGCTGGCCACTTCATTACGTAAATATTATTGTCGCTCAAGAAAGTCTTGACGACTTTTGCGGAATGTATCGGATCAATATCCACTTGATAGATCCATTCTTTTGGTATGTATTCTTTGGCGAATGGTAGCAATACATTTTTTACAATATCCAAATACACGTATCTGTCCATGATTTCAATTATCCGATGAATAGGACCTGTACCTTTCACTGCCATAGCCCCCCAAACGAGTACCGAGCTACCACCACCTTTTACAGTCGGTTTAATTCAATTTTTATGAAATTCATTTCCTTTGCGACGTCTCAGGTATACTTTACCATCAGATCCAAATCGATTAAATTTCGATTCGTCTGTAAAAATTACTCTGCACCATTTCTGGGGCATCCAGTTTAAATGTTCTTTCGCGAAAGCAATCCTAGCCCGACGATTTTTTTCTGAAATGAACGGTTTCTTTCTGGCAACGCGTCCGTATAGTTGAAACTCGTTAAGTCTTCGCTGGACAGTTCTAACACTTATTTTTTCATGGAGATCTATTGATATTTCATTGTGGATGGCAACTGCAGTTTTGAATCTGTCCGCTTCAAACAATCGGTGAATCTTGCGATCAGTTCTTTGATCAGTTTTTCGAGATCTCGTTTTACGAGGGACGTTGTCTGGTGTTCCATGTAGTTTAATATGTTGTATAGAATGATGGCAAGCCATAACGAATATTTCTAATTTTGCGGAAATCTTTCGGTAGGACATTCCATCCTTTCGAAGCTGTTGCACTAATCGCCGCTATTCTGGCGTGATATTTCTACCTTTACTCATCACAGCACAATTGTAATACATCTAACTGTAAACACTGCTCAACAGATACTAGTAAATATTGTTTACATTTGACTTAGTTAGCTGTGCGATACAGCAGCGTACGTAAGTAGTTGTCCGCTACAAAACCGACAGATCGCAACAAAATATTTACAAAATACTTATTTTCTCGAAATAAGTCAAAGTTCTACTGCAGATATGTACACCAGGGTCTAACACACTTAGAAATAAATTGTTGATACTACTATCTGAGTTCCGTAGAAATAAGTCAGGTTTTAAAGTTAAAATATGAAGTGTACGTAAGTATATGGCCGCCACGGTACGTGTGAGACACGTGGTCTGGTATGCGGGCCAAACTGATTATCACGGGCCTGGCCCGTAGTACACCCATGTAAATAGACCCGCTGCGCGATCTGTTTTACGTTCTGGGCCCAGGTTGTTGGAACGTAAATCGTAGTTTAAGGGGTCAAGGGTTAACACTTGCGTAGAATGTATTATATAGACCTGTACTTCCGCGTCGATGTTACCAATGTGGAAATTATTATATCGGCAAGGTCATCAACCGACCGGGTCGTTGCCCTCACACCGAAAACAAACGCTGCGCGCCCGAACATCAAATAACACGCGTACTTGTGTATTGTAAACAGTCGAGGACCGGGGGAATGAACTGGCAAGTAAACCTAGGCCAGTGTCATCGTCCGTACCCCGACCAGGTCACGAAAAAACCCATGTAGGTGCGCCGAGACGTACCTGTGTGTAGGACGACAAAGCCAGGCCGCGGAGGACGCGGAACGGCTTTTGTTCGAAAACCCAACGATACGAAACACCGTACGAAATACGAACTCGATCACGACTTACGGTTACGAAACCTCGGTTAACGATCACGATTTACGGCTTGCGATTAAGGATTTGCGAATACGGACACGTTTTGTATTATCCTTGTAATTTTAGCTTTGTTACCCCTGTCGCGTTATTCGAAATAAAGGGCAGATATTTTACTCCCAAAAAACCTACGCCAATGCCCAAGGAACGTCACTTAACACTTTGTATGTCCAACTGGCAGCCTCGGGAATAGAATAAAATCAAAGAAACTTAACGAGGTTAATAGTTAATATTGCGTTAAATATTTCCGTCCTCCATTTCCGGGAGACGTGGCACTCAAATAGTGTACTCGTAATTGCAAAGTGAACGAACCTTTTTGGCTAATTTAATAGTGTGTGGAGAAACACTTGAATTTCCATTTACCTCCGGTGATCTATACCGTATAGGCGAATTCCGCTAACATCGTCGCGCTGATTTGTAAGACGAGGACGTTTTGTAAAATTGTCCAGGGTCTACTTTCGAGCCAGAGTCAATTTGAAAGTTGGATGAGTCTTCCAGGCTCGGGTGAAACAGAAAATACAGCAAATTAGAATTTTGAGGTTCGGCTGGGAGGGTCCACAATATCCCGGACAAAGACGTTCTCGCGTAGGAGGGGAGGCAGCAGACTATATTCCCAAGGCGGAGCGTGATTCCGCCGTTTCGTCGGATCGCGAATATGAAACGAGCGAAGGTGTCGAGCACGCCTCGCGTTTCCTGTCGCTCTCGTTCCCCATTCCCGGGCGAAATCAAATTTTTACCGCGGGCCCGAGTATCTCGCTTCGCGAGGAATTCCTCGGGTAACCGAAACCCACCCGACGGTCATTGCGAGCCGCGGTTTTTATCGACCTAGGGGGTTGATTTCCAATAAACGGACCCGCAGCCGCCGCCGCCGAGATAACACGCACCGATCGCTCTTCGAACTTTAGGGGATCGTTTTGCTACAACCCGCCGAAAAAGTCGATTTTTTGGTCTGTTTGTCAAGATTAGACACCTAGCAGAGATCGTAAGATCGTAACCGAGCACCTAGAAGCTGTATTAATTAGGCTGCGAATCTTTGTGCAGAATAAACATTGTCCGCACTGATTGCGAGACATAGAAACGATATCTCCGAAACTAGTGCGCAGATAAAAAAAGTATGCTACGAAAATTGCTGGTCTTTTTACGTACAATAAGATTCCATAATAAAAAATATGGGTTTCCATTTGAAAAAACAAAGTTGACCTTCAAATGACCTTGAGAACGCCAACCAAATAAAAAACTGATACTGCCCTCCTATTTACCCCTCGAAATCCTTGGACACGTGTTTTACACTTTTTTGATATCTTTCATACATTTCGAGACATTCGGCTGGAAAGTTTCCAAACGAACACCCTGTAGAAAGCTCTGCAGTTTTGTTTCCTAGATTGCGGGCTGCATTCGTGACATGTCTACAATTTTTAAGCTCGCGAATTTTCTGTCGGCTTTTAAAGTACCTAATCCTCATTACATCTGGGTTTTGTAGCGCTCTCTTACAGAGAAAACGAAGCAGACGCCTGACGAAGGTTTTGCGCACGAAATTAAAATCTGTGCATTTTAACACGCAACAAAACTTTGAGTTTCGAATGGATGAATTTGCGGCGAAATCTCGAATTCCGCGGACGCGTTCGGCTATCTCTCCCGTTATCGACCGGCAGCTGTTTTTCCCTTCGGAAATTTCCTGGAACAAGATTCGCGTTCACGATCGACGTTCGAAGCAATTAAGTAGCAGCGGGCGTCGCGTGTTCGGCGGATCGTTTCGACTTTAACGTCGCTTTAAATACCGCGCGGCGACGTTGAAGAGCGTCGAGAATGTGCATCGCGATGCACGCGTGTCCGCTCACGGTTAGCCGGCTTCATTATAGACGACATTCTATTAATTATAAACGAAAACGCTCTCCCGTAGCAACATGCTCGCCGTTAGGGAATCGATGGTTTTCGGTGCTGCGCGGTGATCGAGAGAACGTGTTCGAGCGGCGGACTTGAAATGGACATTAAGGTGTATAATCATTAAAGTTGAGAATTCGAAGGAGACTTCGCGGAATCGGTGATTGGTTATCGGAAAGCAGGATAGGCGTTGGACATTGTAATTATACGCGGCCCGTGTCGAAATGGACAAATCGTTGATCAAGCGTGGAAACTCTTGACCCTCCGCGAAGAGTACCTCGCTTAATTGGAGCACGGTATTAATTACGCAATTTCCGGCTGGGATTATATTATTATTCCTCGGCCTGCTTCCTATCCACTTCGATGCCCGCCTCGAACTTTCCACGTGTTTCTATTGGAATCGTGTCGTGGCTGGTCCTAACGACATCAACTCGTTAGCCGATCCACGAGACGAATTCACTCGTCCTTTACGCCCACCGTCGATATATGTGTCTCTATAAAGCTTTGTCCCGGACAAAATCGGTTTCGAAAATCACTTTGTTAGGCGGTCATCCGTGTTTGAGCAAGTGGAATAAGCCAGTCGGGTTCAGACACCTCGCAGAGTTCTACGAAGAAGCCCACCGTCGATATATGTGTTTCTAGAAAGCTTTGTCCTGGACAAAATCGGTTTCGAAAATCACTTTGTTAGGCGCTCATCCGCGCTTCGAGTTAGTGGAATAAGCCAGCCGGAGTCAGACACCTGGCAGAGTCCTACGAAGAAGTCCTCTGTAGCCGCTTTACACTCACATTAGCGGTCATTAGGATGTTTGTGCGAACTAAAAATTGTGAGCGTTAATCGGAGGATGCAGTAGCTATATAGACGTTTATTTATTTTTTTAAATATCAGGGGTATCCATAAGTAATCAATTATTTGCAAAGAATTTGTTTTGCCTTTAGTTCTGTACCGATCGTTGAAGAGGAAACACGTATTTTTTTTACAGTTTTCGGTAAAGCAGCCTGTGTTCTAAATATTCTAAAAAGTATAATCTTTTTTTACAACCCTGCAATAAAATGGCGGCGTCCGTACCTTCCGAGGATCATATTCGTCATTGCATACTTTTTCATTTTCATGCGGGATTTAATGCAACGGTAACAACGAAGAAAATTTGCGATGTTTATGGACATGTATTGAACGTCATCAAGTGTCAACGTTGGTTCAGAAGGTTTGCTGCTGATGATTATGATCTCTCTGACAGGCCTCGAAGTGGACGACCAGTTGAATTTGATGATGACACCCTAAAATCTCTAGTGGAAGCTGATACAAAATTAAGTATACAAGAATTATCGAGAAGCCTTGGGTCCACATGGTCAACTATACAAAGGCACCTAAACGAAATGGGAAAGACATATAGGCAAGGAATATGGGTACCGCATCAATTATCTGAGACCAACAAGAATATTCGTCGATCAATTTACACTTCATTGCTATCCAGATTTCGTAGAGATCCATTTTTTAGCAGAATCGTTGTCGGAGATGAAAAATGGGTTCTTTATGATAACATAAAGCGTTCCAAGCAATGGTTTTCTGCAAGTCAAACCGCAATATCAACCCCTAAACCTAGCTTATTACTTAGAAAGGTGTTACTGTGCATTTCATGGGACTGTCGTGGCATAATTCACTTTGAGTTGTTGAAACCTGGAGAAACAGTTACTGCTGAGTTGTATTGTCAGCAATTACAATGGCTGTATTGAGAACTATTGAAAAAGAGGGCATATTTAGTTCACAGAAAAGGTGTAATACTGCAAATTGACAATGCCCGGCCCCATACAGCGAAACTTACTCAGGAAAAAATCAAAGAATTGCAATGGGAAGTTTTACCGCACCCCGCATACTCACCGGATATTGCTCCCTCCGACTACCATCTTTTCAGATGTCTGGAGCATTATTTAATAAATAAAACATTCACTTCTGTAGAAGATGCAAGGAGGCACCTTGAGTCATATTTTGCTTCACGAACCCTGGATTTCTATAATAGAGGGACTAAAAATTTGCAGGAAAGATAGCAAACTGTCCTCGATAATGATGGAGATTA
The DNA here is from genome assembly GCF_050948215.1 of Halictus rubicundus. Lineage (NCBI taxonomy): Eukaryota > Metazoa > Arthropoda > Insecta > Hymenoptera > Halictidae > Halictus > Halictus rubicundus. The sequence goes on from NC_135152.1 coordinate 2,355,958, forward strand.
TATAATAAATTAAGAAATAAAAACCTGAATTTACTACAAAGTTTGTTTTAGATTTGAAAATAATTGATTACTTATGGGTCCCCCTAATAATTCAATAGTTCAGCAGAGAAAATGAGCGCCGGTCACCGACGAGTAGCGTGGTAGTCAACGTGTTAACGACTCTGCGTACATTTCGAAGGAGAACCAGCTGGTCCGTGGTGCGAATCAATCGAAAAATTGCAAGTCAGTCCCCCGTCGCCGGTGCCGCGCCACTCCCTTGTTCCAAATTCCGAACTATCCGATGCGAACGTTCGGATAAATGGTTGGATCGTGACGGAAATAGGTGACGTACGATCCACCGCTTCCTCCAACCGCGTCGTTGCCCGCCGAAATACGAACATTCGCCGGATGCCGAATTTTTAGTGCGGGACTCGTATTCGCCTGATCGGAAAGTTCTGCCGTGCCACCTCGGCCAAGCGAACGACACTGTTTCATTTTTATTATACAGACATTTTTATCGCACCGACTCTACCGACGGAATCTGCAGTCGACGAGGACACTGCCGGAACGTCCGAGAATAGAGTCCAAATATTACAGCGAATCGGTGTCGGGAGTACCGGCAATGTTCAACAGTTTCGACAGTATGGTTAATTGTCATCCGCAGATCTGTAACCGTTAACTTTGTTTCTTGCGAAAGACAAACTATCCTTGTATTTAATGTCTTTCCGGGCTCTAGAAGCCCTTAACAGGTCAAGGTTGGTATCTCTTAATAGGTGAAAATCGCAATTTCTAGGAAAGACGAAGTTTGTCGTAATTAGTTTGTGGATTCTTATGCAAAATGAAAATGGTCCAAGTCTATTGTAGGAGACAAGAGGTAAATAAAATGATGTTCTCTCTTTGAACACGTTAACTGCCACGTCTGTCACATATATGACCGACAGTGATTTTTGACTAGGTTTATTCATTCTTATTGTGGCATACCCTGATAAACCGAATTTGATTAAGATCTTTAGAATTCAAAAGGATTAAAATAGCATCCCATATAATACATTTAAAATGTCTAGTTTCGCCTTCATTAATTAAATTACACTGCTTTTGTAAGAATCTCTGGGAATGATATTTGGCTCTTAACGTGTTAATGACCTTGAAAAATCGAAACCTACGTAAAAATGTCCTCAAACCCCACTAATTTTTGTCACAGATGCATAAAATCCGCAGTCTGGTTTTGGTAACACTCTCACACTTCATAGAACCTAATAATCATAGATTTTCCTGTAAAAATTGACTTTCAAGATTGGTAAAAAATTTGCGTCAATCGTATGCATGTGTGATCGACGTGGCACTGAAAGGGACAACAACTCGGAATGCTTTTGCATCATAATCGAGACTGGTCCTTGCACGACATAGGACCGGAAAGGATCTAAACTCGTAATCCTGTTAAATGGACAATGACCTTCTGTGTTCATTAATGAAGGTTCTATTAAACGCCTCGAGGCCAACGTAACCGAACGCCGGCTAAATGGATAAACCCGGAGAAAATTCGAAATTGTTTATCTCGTCGAGAGATTAGACAAAGTCGTGGCTGATCGAGGCGTGGCGAGGCGAGGCGAGACGAGGCAGGGCGAGGCAGAGCGCGGACAGCGAATCTCTCTTAAGGCGGAGTCGTTATCCGGATAAAGATCGCGCAAAAGGAGCCAGTTAGCCGGGTAGCGGGCCGGATGAGGGTCGCGCTCGGGTTCTCTCTCTCTCTCTGTCTCTCTCCCGCTCTGTCTCTCTCCCGCTCTCTGGTTTGCTCTTGGTCTCTTTCTCTCTAGGGTAGCTCGGCAGGTAGGGCTCAGGAATCGACGTTCCGCGAAATAGTTCCACAAGGTGGCTACCCCCTCGCGCCCGTTCCCTCCGTCGGCACCACCTCTTCCTCATTCCCCCGCACAACGGCCTATTTTCCGTATTTTCACTCTCGTCCTCGTCCCGCGCGCAGCTTTTGTTGCTCCCTTTTCACATTGCCCCGGCCCGTGGATTCAGGTCAGCTCCGGTCGTTGCTTTTACAGCGACGGCCCTCCGCCGCGCTCCATCGGGCCACCCACACACCTACACACATCCCACAACACGCTCGTACGGTTCGTATAGTTCGTATAGACCCACACACACGATCGCGGTCGCGAGCACATCGCTCGAACCTAGACGACATGTGCCGGCCTGTTAAAATTGCCGGAAACGCGCTACTTCGCCGGGAATAATTGCCAGGTCTAGGAACAGGCATCGATGAGGGATCGATCCCTCGTTTACGCGAAACTGTAATCCCGCGGGACTCCCTCCGAGAGAGGAAAGAGGGAGAGAGGGAGCAGCGTCGGGAAAAAGGGTTCCCGGAACAGCTGTGTTTGTCGGTGGATGGCTGTTGAGGTTCACGGTTTGCTGGCGAGTGCCGGTCGATGGGCAAACATCTGCTCGCCCGCGATTAGGACCTAGTTACAGCCGCCTCCTCTTTTTAGAGGTCGTTAGTGTTTGTCCGCTCTGGTGTTCCACGCGCGCCTGTGTTTGCTTTTGTGTTTGTGTTTCTTCGCCGCTGTTTGCGTTGTTACCAATCAATCGAACCGCTCCTGGCTCCTAAGTCTGTCGCTCCCATCTAGTTGCCTAGGATTGGACTCCTCGAGTCCTATGACTTCCGGGTGTTTGGTTCTTGCGTTGTCAGGTTTGGTCCTTCTCAGGCTTCGGAACTCCGAAGGTTCGTATAGTTTGCTTTATTGGGTCGAGAAATCCCAAATATTTTACAGCTAGAAAATTGTGCAGCGTTTAAACCTTAGATGAGACCCAGACCTCGAAATTGGAGAACCACTAGGTCCGGGGCATTGACCTCCAGGTTAGAGGATCTTTGAACTTGAGGTCGAATGCTTTGAACACTTCTTCCACAGAGATCCATCTTCCAAGTTTGCGGGTCTCTAAGCTCGAGGCGTTCTTCCGCCTTCCTCTATTCTCAAAACTGTGTAGGCTCTTGTAACATGCAGCCGTTCTTGGGAATCTCTGAATTAGCGATGAAAAGTCTGTGAACTTTTTCCGACCACGTGCGAATTCCATATTTTCCCCTACATAGTCATGCAAAAATCGTAAACCCCCTCAAACCACTTTACAAGTTATTGTTCTTCAAACTTCGCGACGCGTCTTACAGTACATGTACACATTCGTATATTTGATGAAATGTTCTTTAAATATGTACATTTTTACAATAATTTTACGTTTATACCTGAATTAAATTATATAGCCACTTTAAGAAATAATTTTTTTTTATTATCTTATTTAAGAAAGATAATAAACAATAACAGTTTTTTTAAGGCTATTGCTGTATTTACCTATTGCTATTTATACATATCTATCGTCGAAGGCTTGTGAAACGTGAAACTGATTCTAAACACTCCTAACGAACTGTTTAGATCATAGAGTATATGTACATTGTATAACATTGTTTGTCACGACATTCAGAAAAAGTTTATATCTCGTAGGAGGCAGTCAGTTGCTATTGGCATTCGGTTGAAAGAACATCATTAATAGAGGCTCGTTCATTTTTTGAACATTTTTGATTCTTCATTTTTTTTGTTCATTTTTGAAGACATTTTTTCTATTACTTAAACCTTATATTCAATTTTTTTCATTTTGTTGCATTTATATCTTTGTGTGTGGTATATACTTACATATTCTACGTATAATTAACTTATACTTAGTGAATTTAATGTAGACGAAATAAGACGAGGAAAATTTCAAGGCTTGCAACTAACGAAAATTTAAGAAACACATTATTATTAACATCAGATCCCTATATATCGTCCATAAGGGTAAAATCAAATAATAAAAAACCAAAATCGTTGGACCCAGAAGCACTAGAACTATTAATTTAATAAATGAGAAAACAGTTTAAAAGTCTATCATTTACTTATAACCAATTTAATAACGTAATCCATTATTGTTATAACGTAATTTTAATATTACTTTTGATTTTTGATTACTTTAATTAAGATATTCCATATTTGTACGCGGTAGATATAAAAATATTTCTCGAATCTACATTTTACGTGTCCCATAAAACATAACATGTATGAAACATCAATATAAAATACATACTTAAAAGTAAAAAATAGTTTGAAATATTATATTTAGACGTTTTTTATTTTCATAAAAAATATTAATGAAAACTAATTAAAAATTATTGTTTAACAAATGCAAAACAATAAAATATGTAGAAACATATTTAATTATCAACCATTAAAAAATGACTATTTTTTAAATATTTTCAGTGAAAATTTCATTGCAATATCTCTAATGGTTCAAAAGTTATAACAAAATGTCACTTACTTTTCCGATCCGGACCACTGTGCGCCGCACAGTGGTGCCAAATGGGCAAAAAGCGGCAAAAAATCTGTAAAAACGAAACTATCCAACGAATTTGTTTGAAAATTTGTGGAGATATTGCCACAGGTACTACGCTTATTTGGCAAAGAAAATTTTTGTAAAAAGTTGTTAACATTAAGTAATATGGGCTAATCGAAAATCTCTGTTTTCTGCCCATTTTTTATTTATGGAAGCATACAACAAATACTTTAATAGATTTTGGTCCGGAACTAATCGTTTTGGCAAGGTGTAATATTGATATAACCTTGTGCAAAAAATCATGAGACCCTTCCAGACCCTTTCGCCGCAATTTAAGTTTAAATATCAACTTTCAGAATTTCCAAGAGTGAATCGCGCGGGACTTACGATTATTTGATGTTCCAGGTGAAATTTTTTAGAAATATTTCTAAATAATAAGGAAAAATGTGAAGTGCATATGATTTATTAATTTTTTATGTACGAAAAAATATTTAATAACAATTTTTTTTATCTTACATAAATTATTTTTATAGCGTTCATTGGAGCACTACCAAAAAATACCTGTTGCATTTTTGTGACAGTGGTCCAGTGAACGAAAATACATACATTTTTTGTATGTATGCATGTCACTTATTTTTTATTATCTGATATGTATCCCTAAAAAACTTCACCTGAAACATCAAATAATCGTGAGTTCCGTGAGATTCATTCTTGGAAATTCCGAAAGTTGATATTTAAACTTAAATTGCGGCGAAAGCATCTCGAAGTATCTCATGAAGTTTTGCACGAAGCTAGATCAATATTATAATTTACCAAAACGATTAGTTCCAGATCGAAGCTATTCAAAGGACTTCTTGTATTCCTCCATAAATAAAAAATGAGCGTAACGCCGAGAGGCTTCAGGTTAGTCCATGTTACTTAATGTTAAACAACTTTTTTTGAAAAATTTTTTTTGCCAGTTTATAGTTGAAGCCATTTGCAATAACCCATATGATTTGCAGACCCCTAAGTATTCAATTATAGGCGGAGTAACTACATAACTATCGCACTGAAAACTGATGCATTCCCAGGAACGAAAAAATGGTTAGTTACCATGCGTATATCTCCGTAAAAAATTTTTTTTTAAATCGGACTTTGGCACGTTATGCACGCACTATTAGACTATACAAAAATAATTTTTTTTTATAAAAATCGAAAATTTATAAAATGAATTTTTTGCCGTCTTGGCACCACTGTGCGCCGGTCCGTGTTCTTTCGTTCCGAAGGTTTGAAACTGGCAGAGTGCAGACCGACTCCTCCCGCTTGGAGACTGTATGCAGAGTTTTCCAGCTTAGACAACAATCGATCAGAATCGAAACTGTTGACCCTCGATCTGTCCGATTCGCGTCCCTTTACCACGGATTAGTCCCAATCGAGTCTCTCAGCTCTCCGTATCGATTGGTCTGTCGCTGCTTCGCTGGTCTCGACTCCGGTATCTCCTCTATTAGTCCACGTTGCATTCCTTGTCTATTATTTGCTTATTTGGTCCGACACTGTTTCGAATATTCCCTGTCGAATCGATAGTAGGAGTTATACACGGTCGCCGTGGTTTATGTTTGATCATAGAACCGACCGACCGATTGTCAATATGTGAGAATCGTTGCTGTTTTTTTGTTCCTTTTCGGTACACCGGCGCCCGGCGTTCGCAGCCGAGAAAGATAAACATTTCGGAATTGGGAGTTCCATCGGTCGTTCTCTTCCTCTTTCTCTGTTCCTCCATTTTTTCCATCCGAGTTTTCGCCGACGGAGATCGATAGGAGGCATTTCGTTCGCCCCGGTGTGATTCCTCTCCGTTGTTCGTTCCAGTTCTGCTAGGCGGGGTCCACACGCATCGCGAGCCGTCCTCGCTGCCAAATTACGTCTCCGGTGACACGGCGACATGGACGAATGAATAAATGGAACGCGAGAAGCAAAATGATTTTTGCGAGGGTAAAATTTCGAGATAGGTCGCCTAACGGCAGATCTATCTCTTGGCCTACGAGCAGACTTTATGCCGAAGTAGCGTAATTGCCGCGGTAATCCGGCCGTCGCCTTGGGAATTCGAATTGTGCGGGGCGACAAAGGGTCCGCACGGGCACGATCCGCTGGAAAAACAGGGAAAATTGCATGGGAAAACGGAGTCGGAGAGAGAGAGAGAGAGAGAGAGAGAGAGAGAGAGAGAGAGAGAGAGAGAGAGAGAGAGACAGGAGAGAGGGAGAGAGGGTAAACTCGTTTTCCCTTTGAGAGGAATCGCCTTCATAGGCGTTAATGTTCATTGTTCCGACGCGTGTAACAACGTCTGGTCATTACGCGGCTTCGTCCGCGCGGAGACTTAATTTTCTAACGAAATGGAGATGGCCCCGCGTCGGGACTCGATTTAATGGCGAAGACACGAAATATCCCACGAGGTAAACCCACCAGCAGCAAGCCGCGCTTTAAACGGACCGACCCGCCGCGCCGCGCTGTGCCGCTTGAAAACAGTGCTCGGGGCTTTGTCGACGGTGTCCACTTCCGGTTAAATAAATTCTGCGGTAAAAGAACGCGCGGCCGAAGTAACTGCCGCCTCTGCGATTCGTCTCCTCTCTTTAGCGGGTCACCGCCGGGTTGTTTCAACTCTAACGAAGTCCGTGGCCGAATTAATGGCCTCGCGAAACTGCGAACGCAATTCCCCGATAATTGTCCGGGGAACGTGAAAATCTACTCGGAAAATAATCCGAGCTGTTTCGAGCATCGGCGTTTTGAGCACTTAGAGCTGTTCGGAGCCACATAATTTAAAAACTCTGTACACTGTTAACCCTTTGCCCTCGATACCGTTCTATCTACAGTATCTACAGAGTCCAGGATGGACGCTTTATCGCTGAAAACGTTTTGTAAGCGAGATGGAGAACATTCGTTCGTAGACATTTAAATTTTTAGCGATTTATCGGGTGCCAACGAGTTTTGTAATGTGGACATTTTGTTCTGAATTGTGGTATAATCGTTGTTACCTCTCCCTTGTTTGTTAAGCCTAGGTAGATCTTTTACAAAAATTGGTCGTTCTTCGAACACCAAGCGTTCCATTCTATTAGGTCGTTCCATAAGTTCGTGCCGTTTACTCTTGTACCATTTAAATTCTAAAAATGAAATATGTAATCACCCTTTCATTCCACAACCTCTTCTGACCTTTTTGACAAAGACATCATACCGTCACTATAAAATTTCTGCGGTTTTTCATTAAAATACTTTTCAATGGTGAATAATATAAACATATCCACGGCACGACCTAATATTAGGATTATCCAACGAATATCACAAACCGAAATTCGGGTAGAACCATGCGATCGATTAGGGAGATTGGAGAAGCCTCCGAAAAATTCCGAGTTCTCCGCGCCTCGTTTTCGATCAGTTTAACATTGATCGCGTTAAATTCCGCGCGTCAAGACGTCTAGGCTTCCGCGGAGCGTAACTTCCAGTTTACGAACTTGCAAGTTGAAGTCTGTAGATCCTAGAGTCTCGAATCTAGATCCTAGAATCCGCAGAATCCGGGCCGGTGTAAATTGCTCGCCGATTCGTGGAAATAAATTGGAGAGGGTTTCCGCGGCGGGACGATAAGCGTCGACAAGCGTGTTCGACGCAGGATAACTGGCGGGCAACGTTTAACAGAAAGATAACTTTGATCGTTCCGGCGGAACGGTAACTTTTACAATTTTCATGAGCGGGGGGAGGTTCGAGTAACAGGCTACGAAGAGGAAGAGAGCTCTCTCTCTCTCTTTCTCTCTCTCTCGCTCTCCTTCTTTCTCCAGTCTCTTCGCGCCTAGTCGAGGCGGTTCGACGAAAGAGAGAGATAAGTTTGACCGTTTTCGCGGAAAGATAACTCGCGCGCGATTTCCATAGAAAAATAACGCTTTCCCCCCGAACCGTCCGTGGCAGTGGATCGAGATAAGTCGGCGGGACCGTTTTCGAAGGAGAGGAGAGAGAGAGAGAGAGAGAGAGAGAGAGAGAGAGAGAGAGAGAAAGAGAGAGTTCGCACTCTCCGCGAGCGTTCCTTTTCCTTTGTGAAACGCGTCGCTCGCAGCGTCTCCGAAAGAAGAGCGAGAACTTTTGCAACCGAGAACGATCCACTTTAAGGAGTTCTAATCTCGAAAAAGACCCTCATATTCTGATGGTTAAAAGACCCAGTTGCAGCCACGTTAACTGGCTTTGATGCTCCCAACGCGGCGAGAGTGCAAAGTTGTTGAACCCCGTCCGAGTTGGAAATTTGCGTTCCTTTTTGTCAATATTGATCCTCCACACGGCAGAACCGCCAGACACTTTCTCTGTATTCAGCTGTGTAAAATGCTTGTACATAATTTATACTCTATCTCTGTGCACTGTACTTCCTACTTTCACGTGTTTCTTATCTTATTATTATTCTTTATTGCAATCCTTGCCTACCTGTAGGAAGTTGAGTAACAGTTGTCGAGTTTCAAGTATTCAAGTAAAATCGTCACAACTCTTAACAATAGAGAATGAAAATTCGCCGGATTGAATTAGGAAAAATGATTCACTTTGAAAGGATTAAAAAATGAAATTTCCGCCGAGACATAAACGCGCCTGAACTGAACAAATGGGAATAAGTGAAACTCATTATTTGCAAATGGAACGTCACCTTTCTGGAAGTGTTTGGATTACACGAATGTAAAGTTTTCCGAACCCGATTTAGAATTTGACAACGATACCGACGGAGGGAATCGTGTGATGGAGCGACGGAAGGAAAAAAAGCGGGAGTTGAAGGGACTCGGAGGAGAAGGGTTCCCGAAGGACTGAATTTCATCGTCGATTCGATATCGATCCCTGGGAGATCGACGCGACGCGATGCGACGCGACGGACCGCGCGTTTCGCGCCGCGGCACGCGATCGAATCAAACGGCGAAATGATTTCTGCTCCCGGGTGTTCGATTCGCCGGAAACTTGGTGCCTTTTGTCCCTCGGCCCGGCCCAAATTTCCCCGGAGTGAAACAGCCCCCCGTTTCCCTCAGTTTCCCTCGCTTTTCCACCGCTTTCCACCGGTCGGATCTAGTCGCTCCCCTCCAGACTTCGAGGCCAATTATTCTCCCGCGAGTCCACGAAAAAATCGGACTCGCGAACAGGCTGCGTCTGACAAGTGATTAATCCTGCCTCCGCTCCACGCTCGCAAGAACGCTGCAAGAGAATCCTCCGAGGACGATGATCCTTGCACGTTGCTGCGCACTGATCGTCCGTCGATCTCTAAAACCTTATACCAGTCTTTACGTCAAACAAGACAAACTCGAGGAACAGATTTAATTTGCAGCAGCTTTCCTGGTCGGAGCAGGAACAGTTGTTAAAGTTGCCAATAAAGTTGCTATTAACCCTGCCATTGGTGGGTGATATTAACGATTCCGTGGCAGCCGTAATTCCATAACCGTAAATGGCACAAGTTCCGTTCACTCTTGCGCCATGTCGTCTCTAATTGTGCTCCCATTTCGCGCGATGCTTACCGAGAACGGTGACGCAGGGGAACGCATAAATTAGAATAGGACAGTCAACGACGTGGAAACTAGATGAGCGAGTAAAAGCTGTATCACAGTTCAAATATTCATCCAACGAATAGTGGCTTCCGGGTTCGCGTCGAATGGATAAAAATCCGGAGAATCGAAAGGCGAAATTGCTGTGCCGGCCGATATAATTACATCGTTCGTTTGTGGACGGTGTTCCGAGCTAGATAGGCGATTGAACTTTTCGTTTCCGGGAACATTGTTAGCGGACGGTATTAGCAAACAGTGTTGGCGTCGGTGTGGACAGAGGGTGGCGATTGTGTGGACCCTGCTTTAGAAGCAGGGACACGGCTCGGCTCGGGCTTTTCACGCGATCGCGTTCAGAAATTTAATGAATCCTAATGAAAGAGGGGGGAGAGGGGTGGGTCGGTCTCGCCCCCCCCCCCCCCCCGGGCAGTATTAAGAGCAAGAGCGTACAATCCCGCCGAGAACGAACGTTTCAGGCTAATGTAAGATCGAGCCAACGCGCGGTGGTTTCCGTGGCTCGTCAGTGAACACAACGTCTCGGGGAAAAATCCGTCGGTCGCCCGTTAACGCAAATTGCATCCACTCGAGAGCACCAGCCGCTTCTTGCGTTCTCGAAAACGCAATATCGGCGGCCGACCCCGAGGAAAACGGGCTCGCTACCGCAACCGGAATTAGGTAAATAAGGACAATAACGAGCATTCGGATCGGATGCGTTCGCCTTTGACCTCTTCTCTTTCCCGCGGTTGCGGGCTCGTTCGCGAGTAACGACCGTTTTCTCGCTCGTCGTTCGCGACGCATTGCAATTTCCAGTGCCGGCTCCATTTTTACTATTGTTTCCTTCCTACGGACGCATACTTTAAGCTTACGCGTTTCTTTTACTTTTTATTTCTGGCGTCGGTCTCGGTTAATCCATTTGTATTTCTTTAACGTTCCTACTGTTTAGAATCGCGTCCGTACACGTATGTACGTGCGTAGATGGAAAAGATCAGTTAAGTCGACTTTTCTCACATCTATCGCTCCTGCTTGGTTAATTAAAACCGTGCTAGGTAGTTCTTTTTAAAGGGTGAGGTATTTTGAACGGTAGAATGAATAGTATAACTTGTTGATAACAATAACTTTGAATTTGATGATAACTGTACAACGATGTGGTGTAAATGCGGACTAGCTGAAGACTGACTGAAGACAAACTGAAGACTGAAGACTTGCATGCAGAGATGGGTTTTTAAGGGATGTGAAATTGGTGATGGAGGTGGTAAATATGTAGGAATCTTGGGAAATGGGGAGATTAATCTCTTCGAAACACTTTACTGAATATTAATATATTTAGAAGAAATAACGATATATAACGCTGACACGATTAACACTCTTTCTCGCAAGGCTGTCGCAACTCTAATCTCTCCGCTCTTCCCAAACATCCACGCTTTATAGTCTTTCATCTCCTTGCATTCATCTCGCTTGCACTCTGTTTCTTGCATCCATCGCTTTCATTCTTAGAAACACACAAACTCTCCTATCACTTACAAGGGAACATATTCAGATGCGAAAATCAGATTTTGATGAAACTTATGGGAGCTTCTAGTTCTTTGAAAAATATTTGACACGTCTTTTTTTTTATCGGCAGACATCCACTTTGAAGGGGTGAAAACAGCCCTCAAAGTTGGGGTTCAAAACCACATTTTTTGAGATATCTCGGAAACCAGAGATCGAAAAAATTTGAATTTTTTTTAAATTGTGTGTTTTTCAATGGGAAATATAGTCGCGCAAGAAAATTTTAACAAAAGTTTTTTGTTTAAACAATATATTAAAATTTTTATTTTTTTTTGCAGTTTCTTTTATTTGTTGTTAGTTCATTTTAATGTAAACTTGGGTGTGTGATCTTTGATCCAAAATAGGGGATACATGTTTCAGGATTTTCTTTTTTTTTGCCATTTAACAATAATTATGCATAATGGAAGATAGTCTTGCACCTGGCGTGCGTAGGAAGGAATTCTGGCTTGTTTCATCGAAATATAAGCATTTAGTATAAACGTGTATAGTATTTTAAACAATACCACTGGGTTATATGTCGTTTATTGTTTTATTAGTAGCTAAAGAAGGTGGCGCAAGTAGCAGCGTGACGCGGTGCTAATTACCGCGGCGGAGTAAGGGTACCGACTTTTATAGCCAATTCGCGTGTGAATTTCTGCAGTCGTTGGGCCTTCGGTCAAAATATACCTGCAGCCTTTTTAAACTGTGAATCCTCGAAGTTGGAGTTTCCCTCGTCGTTTATGGTAGCTCTGAAAAGAGCTGGTGGCAAATGCCTCACATCAGTTTTACCTCGGTTATATATAGCATTTCAGAAGAACACGAATATTTTCAAACATTTCTATTGGTTGTTAGGGTGAGAGAGTGGGAAACGTAAGGTGTCTTAAGAATGTATAAATATGGGCACTTTTTGCTACGTGTGCTATTAGTCTTTCTGCATTACGGTTTGTAAAGCAACGTGGATATTAAGAAGTTAAGGCTACTTCTTTCGGATTTTTAAAACAGTGCCACATAAAACAAATAATTTCTGACGATAATCAAAAAAACATCCAATAATTATATTAATTTTACTTTTGCTGATTGTTTATTTTTCTTGTTAGATTCGGTTTTTATAAACATGAAGGTCAATCCGACGAACGTTATAAACATTTTGATGGAAACATATAACAGTAATAATAACGAGGGAACACCCACGAATGGGAAGGAAATTGAACTGGCACACATTATTATAGATCTGATTGATAGGTACAGAGAAGCAGGGTACATGAATTTCGAAACGCAACAACAATTGATATTCGATGACCTAACAGACGAACCGACTTCATTTAATGTTCCCGAAGACGAAGAAGATTTGGAATCAGCGTCAACATCGAAACCGTCGTCTTCAAGTTCTCCGGACGAGAGTCCAGAAGAAATGGAATATGCAGACATTGATTTAGAATATAAGAAGAAAGCTGTAGATTATTGGAAGAGTGGAAGAAAAAGAACACTAAACTTCCAAACTGTAAAAAACCAATACAAGAAATTGAAGAGACAATCAGATTTATACAGATGGGAAGAACAAATTAATAAAGGCTACACTTGAAAAATTTATTGTAGCAAGAAATAATAAAATTTTGGTACACCACATATTGGCTATCGCCATTGTATATTGTTTTGAAAGGAGTCAAAGGGCAGTTAGGACCTCGTGTACGAAGAAGTGTGTTCACGACACCTAATGTCCATAATGAATCTTCTTCTTCTTATTTAGAACGTGGTTGACTGAAGTATTTCACGCTGCTACCTGCGCCACCTTCTTTAGCTACTAATAAAACAATAAACGACACATAACCTAGTGGTATTGTTTAAAATACTATACACGTTCATACTAAATGCTTATATTTCGATGAAACAAGCCAGAATTCCTTCCTACGCACGCCAGGTGCAAGACTATCTTCCATTATGCATAATTATTGTTAAATGGCAAAAAAAAAGAAAATCCTGAAACATGTATCCCCTATTTTGGATCAAAGATCACACACCCAAGTTTACATTAAAATGAACTAACAATAAATAAAAGAAACTGCAAAAAAAAATAAAAATTTTAATATATTGTTTAAACAAAAAACTTTTGTTAAAATTTTCTTGCGCGACTACATTTCCCATTGAAAAACACACAATTTAAAAAAAAATTCAAATTTTTTCGATCTCCGGTTTCCGAGATATCTCAAAAAATGTGGTTTTGAACCCCAACTTTGAGGGCTGTTTTCACCCCTTCAAAGTGGATGTCTGCCGATAAAAAAAAATACGTGTCAAATATTTTTCAAAGAACTAGAAGCTCCCATAAGTTTCATCAAAATCTGATTTTCGCATCTGAATATGTTCCCTTGTTAGACCTAAACACTTTTCATTCACGCCTCCTCAGTCACTCGAGTTTTCCAAACATACCGGCGCCGGACCGTCGCAACATGATCCGGTCGCCCGCACGCACGCACGCACAATGAACCATTCATCCCACAAATAGTAGTGGGAGAAAATTGGGGGTGAGTGTTTAGAGGTTGTTCAGACGCTGTCTTAAATTGTTATGTTCTCGTGCCGGAAACTCGCAGAGAAAATGGGACGAGTCCCGTCGCTTGGGTCTCAAGAGTCTTCGACTCTTAGGCTAATTTATTGCCTCTAGTAAGGGTGGTCGAAGTGATCGGGACTCGGAGTCAAATTCGAGAGACACTTTCGTCGGTCTCGCATTGCGTTGCGTCTCAACGGTACATTTCTGTCGCAAACGCGTGGAATCCGTGCTCTCGTAATTAGCAAAGTTGCCGATCGGGGTCCGAAATAATTCTGGTTAAAGGTCGACGTTGTTTCGTAATTAAAAAGCGTCGTCCGATATTTCGTTCTACTTTTCGTTTCGCTGTTTCTTCCGTGGGACAGGACGATGAGCAGATAGAGGGAGGAAAGAGAGAAACAGAGGAATAGGGAAACGGAACTCGAGCGGGAATACTCACGGCGAATAGAAAACTTTTTTTTTCCTGTTCTCACCCTTAACGGCGCTTCATGAAAATCCTGTTGAGCTTAGTCGAGCGGGACAAGCCGAGGAGGAAGTTTACGACTCGTCGTCCATCTTTTCCGTCGCGATAGAGATCCCTGGAACAATTCAGAGCCTCCGAGGACAAAGGCAAAGGTCTTGCCCAACGTTCTCGCGATAACTAGATCGCGAGAATCCGCCAACAATTTTCGATGGCGATCTCGATCGTCAACTAATTATTTTCCTCAAGACTCAGGTACTTCCTCTAGTAGCTCAGGTACCTCAAAAATTTCAGATCGAAGTACTTCAATGAGTGGGATAAAAATTGAAAGAACGTGTGCTAGTGACTGTTATTACCGGACTGTGGATTTTGCAATTTGGAATAATATTAAGTTGAGGAGTCAGTATATTATTCTTGACTTGCTAATACTGTAAAAACGCAGAAAATTTTGATTTTGCATGAAGATCCGCAGCCTAGTGATTACTCTTCGAATTTTCCTGTGTTTTGTAGGTCTCCGGTGAATTTGAATAATCGTAAACGAATATTTTAGCACGGAGATTGCCATATTTTGGCACCCAAAGTGTCGAAAGACAATTTTCAAAAGAGAAGCGAAATTAAAGGACCGAAGGATCGCCTTTGAAGAATCTGCGTCGTTTTCGAATTGCCGAATCATGTTTCCCGCGGTCGGTATAGTTTCGGCGGAACGGAGGTCTTCGTTTCCGTTCATGCCGTCGTTAAAACTAATCCCCCTTGAACCCGTACACGGAAGCGGTAATGAGGTGTGTTAATTAGAACACTCGATGGAGCTGGTTGCAATTACCTGCTTAATCCTTGCTCCCTTTTGTGAAGCTCGAGCCTCGAACCCTTCCGTGTCCCCCCCCCCCTCTCTCTGTCTCTCCTCTCTCACTCATTGCTCCCATATTTTGCGAAACCACCATCTCAGTTTGTTTATTATATTAGCGGCTGCTCGGAAATTTGCGAATTCTAGCGGAATGAACATTTTAACACTTCAGCGCAGATCTTTCGGATCTTGTTGTACAATACGGCAAAGTGTAGGCGAAAGTTCCGGCGCAACCGGTTGAATATAAACTGTCAAAGACTTGACTGAAAAGTTAAGAGACAGTAGAACTGTCGGAACTTTAATTCTTGCTTATAATTCAATCTGGTAGTCGGTTGGTGGGAAAATATAGTTCTAAGGAGATGATTGCACTCTTGCAACTTGACTGGGAATTTTCTGCATTAAAAATCAACAGATTCAAATGTATTTCCTGTTCTGATCATTACATCGTTCTATCCTTCCGATGTCCACAGTTTTGTATGTGAACAATCCATTTTTGTGATAAATGCGTGAAATCCGTTGTCTAATCCTACAACACGCGATTTAAATTCGAAATAAAATGCGAACGTTTCTACAAATGAAGCGCGGCGAACAACATAATTTCGGGGATAGCCTAATGTATCAGCACGCGGTACAGAAGCATTAATTCCCAAGGTATCTTCGGGGCGTATGCCCGGGGTCGAGAGCTTAGCCGGTATCGGTTTTCCCTGTTCTTTTACCAGGGTCCATCGTCTTGGCTGCGCATCTTGATCCCCTAAGTAGATCCTCAGAAACCGATCTCGAGGCAGACGGAGTTAAACGAGCAGCGCGGTAAGCAGGATTATCGGGTCGAACCTTCTGATAACGGGGTGGAGGACTACGGTTTCCTTAATGATCTATGTATCACCTAGACTACCTGCAGACTAGCCGAAAGTTCGCCTCGTTATCTGCGGAACAGGAGAGAGAACTTAGACCCGTTGATGACCGACTACCGCGAACAGATAAAGAGAAGTTTCAACTCCGAGGAAGCAGAAGATACATCCTCGTAAAACACTTCGGTCACAGTCTTCTGGATCCAGCTCACCTGGAACTTGATACCCGGTGCCAAATCTTCGGTGAAGATTTCGCCGGCTGCCTCGAGAAAACGACCGTCG
Organism: Halictus rubicundus; assembly: GCF_050948215.1. NCBI lineage: Eukaryota > Metazoa > Arthropoda > Insecta > Hymenoptera > Halictidae > Halictus > Halictus rubicundus. Next base: position 2,372,309 of record NC_135152.1, read on the forward strand.
CCGTTACTTCCACGAGAGCGTTCTGACATGATCAAAGTCGAAGTGCTGTTTAATTAACTGTATTCTGCTCTTGGTGTTTGTCGTGAACCCGATTCCTCTCTCCCACCTCTTGCGCCGCAATTAATTTACGGTTTCGTCGATCAAACGTTTCGTAACGAAAACGAGTCGGTGTAATTGAGAATAATAAAAACACTGTTGTATCATTTTCAACCTATCAGACATATTAAGAAAGTAAATTTCTATTTCACTTCAGGTGGAAAATCCTAATCTCGCATAAAATCCGGAGTCTGCCCATTACTCGTGCTTAAAAAGTGGATTTTATTAAACATAAATTGTTGGGGAAATTCCATAAAAGTTTAACAGAAGTTTCCATTTACCTAATTCCCAATAAAAATTCAATTCAGAGCGAGCGGACCCCTAATGCCACCAGCGAGGAGCATGTTCGTCGAAAGTTCTCACCGGGCGAGAAGGGAAATTGATTTTCACGCGTGCCAGGGGGTCGCAAGAAGGGATTACTCTGCCCGGAGGATAACGGCGAAGGGCGAAGGGTGCCCGAGGAATCCTCGAAGGTGCGGGTCAACTGAATTTTTCGAGGGACGGGAACGGTGTCGCTTGGGCGTTTATCTCTCGAGCGAGGGATCGAGTTTCAAAGTGTTTCGCCCGCGATCCTTCCGGGGAATCCATCCGGAGGGTTCCGGAGGGCTCGAAGGGCTCGAATGGCTCGGCCACCGATCGGTCCAAACTCAATTTGTCGGCGGAGTGTGCCGGGCCTGCGGATTTTCCGCGAGACCACCGTCGAAGAAAGCGACAGCGTTTTCCAGCCATCGATTCTTCGGCTTCTCGTCCTTTGCCGACAAAATGGCGGCTGGAGCCTGTGGGGAAGGCGCGATCTAATGCATTTGCATCGAACAGTTGGCCGAAAATATTTTACTCCATTAATTAGTACAACACACTGAACTTTCATTTTTTTTTTTTTTTAGAAATATTGATCTGTTCCTAAATTCTTAAATTCTGCATTTTACGAGAGCAAAAGTGCTGTGCAAGAACGTTTTTATTTTCGGTCAGGTTTTCGATCATTTTTCATCAAGTTTTCACTGCGCGATGCTTTGTCGGAGCATCGCGAAGACCGTGAAAGTTCGAGCAGTTTTTCTCGTAGAAGTTTCACCGTTTGTCGGGTTCGGTTCGGCTCGGTTCGGATCGGTGAAAAAAGCAGCCCGACAAAGAAACGAGAAGGAATAGAGAATCAGCGAGAAGTCATGAATTTTTTCCCCGGCTCACGGGCTCGTTGGAAATCACGTGGATTAAGGATTCCGTTTGATTCTCACTCTCCGGACAAATAAGAGTCGTCGCGGATTCCTGACGCGACACCTGAATTCGAAATCAGAAAATTCAATACCTAGCGCCGCCAGTATCCGTTTCACTGCTTGCACTTTTCACGGTGAATACTCGACGGCTCTTTGAACTTCCGATGCACCACGGAGAACGTTCCCACGAATATCATCGCTGCCCGAGCACGTTTTCCAGGATAATCACATTTCCTCAGAACTATATTTTCTAGCAGCAAAATAATCTTGCAACTTCGAATTCATAAATAAATCCAGCTACGACTGCCCACTGTCCAACACTTTTAAACAACCGTGGCGCAAGATGACTGTTTGGCCGATGGTTTCCTTTAATTTCTAGTCGCACGAGTCGAGAAAGCAGCGACAGCAGGTTCGGCAAGAACGAGCGTCGTCGTTCGTTTCGCGTTCTCGCAAAACGAAACGGAACGAAACGATCCCGGTCCCCGATAACGCGGCTGGATCGTTACTGTGTTTTTCGTCGTTTTGCTCGTAAAACGGCCAAACAATAATTCTCCGCGGGCGTTTCCCGGCAAGGTGCTCGTGGAAACGACTTAAATCGCGTCTGAGGGTCCCGCGGACTACCCTCTCCCTCCCCCCACCACCGGGGATACCATTATCGTAAATTAGTCCGCTTCAAAGTTGCTTCGAACACCGGAGTCGGCTTATTGTGTTGGACCGGCCATTCCCCCCGAACCACTCCGAACCACCCCCGCCAGGGGCCGTTGTCTTAATTTCGTTCCAGTTTCTTTGTGCGCATGCAGGAACTAATTATCGATACTTGGCCACTTTCCAAACTGCCCACAATGCACCCTCTCACTCCCCCTGATCCCTGGTTCTGCGAATATTCAGGTAGATTTATATTCTGTATGAAAGAAAACTATGCTTCTTTTTCGAATATTTTGTGATACAAAAAGCCTAACTGCTGTGCTATCCGGACGGAGGCACTCTAATACGGTCACAGTCCTTTTGCGAACTCTATAATGACTGGTAGGGGAGGGCAGCCTAATTTGGACCACTATGATATCCAAAGATTGCTGAAGTCTGTGCGATTTTGGACAGTTATACGTAGATATAGACGAGGTTAATGCAATCGTGTTTGTGAACAAACGCCTCGTGGTTACATTGAGAGAAGATTTATTTGTTTGACTAAGTAGAAAATTAGTTATTTCGACGTAAGAGTGAAAGCCGTTAATTCATCTAAACGTAAGTAATTACAAGTCTTATTATATCATCACAAAGCTTACTCATTCATCTATAATTTACAGTTACAATTTTGAGAGGTTATGTTAGATTTAGGTTTCTGTACAATATCAAACATTAAACATTAAACATTTGTTCCAATTGTCGTTAAGAAAGCTAATGGTCCAATTTAGAAAACCAGCGGTTCAATTTAGGAAACCGGTTTTCTTATTTAGACCGATGACACGATTTTTTAAAATTCATTTTTCACGGTTGTAAATGTTTTTTAAAATTCATTTTTCACGGTTGTAAATGTTTTTTAAAATTTAATAGATGGTATTATTTTGAAGGTACACTTAGTGAGTTTCTTTTCTACTACCTAATTTTTATTGGCACTTCTTAAGTATCTCCATATACTGAAACATATAAAATTGGTCCAAATTAGGGTACCTTCCTCTATCTCATATTTAGGTGGACCATCGGCAACCATTGAGACGATGCGGTATAGTCTTCGGAGCAAGTAAGGGTTGAACTTGTAAGTCTGAAACCAGCGAAAGTGGTTCGTTACCTGACCAGAGAAAGTCGAGATTGCGAAAAAGTCGAGAAAGAAAGGGGTTAAAGATCCTCGAGTTGTCAGCAATGATCTCGCAGCACCTGTTCCGTTCCCAGTCTAGACGAGATCCTCTCGGAGAGTCCGTATCTCTCGGCGACGCGGAAGGCGATCGTGTTATCGAGCCGCTCGAGCAGGAAACGAGGCGATCGACGATAATCCCATTGTTCCACGGCGTGATCTTTTCCCTTTCATTTTGCCGATCGTCGCTTCGAAATGCATATTAGCTATCTGAGGGATCGAGAAACATTCTGACATCCTCCTTTCCTTCCTCCTGGCAATCCTTTGCCAATTCAAACAATTTTATAGAATTTATGCTTTGCAAATCGAACCGAAGATTTTTGTATCGATAGAATTATTTAACAGAGCTTAACACGCTCCCTACCAGCGTGCACATGTGTGTGAAAATTTTGTGTTTTGCACGAAGAACATGAAATCAATTCGATCTATCTCGGTATTTAAAATTGCAACGCGCAGCATGATATTTGGCGAACTTGACTTGCAATTTTTATATTTATATTAAATAACTATGAAGACTGCTGCCGTAACGTTGCCGTGGTGAATGTGTTGTTACTGTCACAAGTTGCAAACACGCGCGGTCGAGAATGTTTAAAATCTTTGAAACAAACAACACTGTGTCGGTCTCCTACCTCACCACACACATAGTGCATCGTTCGAGGGTTAAAAGCCGATGGAAAAAGCTGGTAGTGTGGGAGTTGTAGTGGTTTTTTTTACCCCCGAGCGTATCCTCTTCAGATGATAAAACGTTCTCACGATGTACTCGAAACGTTCGATCGAAGAACACAGAAGGAACCGATTAAAAGGAATGGAGATAGGGGGACGGCCAGAGAGAAAGGGAAACGAAGAGAAACAGAGAGGGTGGGAGGAGCGAGAGAGGGAGGAAAGGGTTGATCGAACTCACGGTTGAACAGCGTGGAATCAACGTTTCCATGGAAAGTCCGCCGGAATTACTGGCTAAAAGCCGGCCGGGGAAGCTTTCTCGGGAGAAACGGAACAGAAGGGTTTATACGTGGGCGAAAGTTCGACCTGTTCTTTCGCCGGTGTATCGCAAAACGGCCAGAGGCTTTCTCAATTCCGCCTGCAGCTTACCGATAAGCTTTCTCGAACCTGCCGCGATTGCCTCCGATCTCCTCTGTCGCGATAATGACTTTCCACGTTCGCCCACTGCCATCCCTCGTCTCTTCCACCATTTTCGTCCCTTACCGCACTTCTCGTTCCCTTCGTGTACCTTTCGTCGAGCACTTTTGCCAGCCGAGCCCCGGCTGCTCTCACCGTTCTCGGGCAAAGGTTCGTCGTCTTATCGCCACCGATCCCAGCCGAGTGTTAGGTGTCGCTCTTTCGCGCTGTCTTCGAATCAAGGTGGACCCAAAAACCAGAACTAGATCGATAGAAGCACTCTTTTTATATTTTATTTCAAGCTTTTACATCCGCGTTGCATTGTGTCTCGTTATGTCGCGTTTTACAGAAATGGTAGAGACGGAATTGTTTGTCCAGATTGAAAAATAAACTTTTGCGCTAATATGCGGTAGCAAATTTATTTGGGCTCTGAACAATGTAAGAATGTTGAAAGAGTATTTCGATTTTTATTTCATTAACACTCTCGCTGCGGACGACGCACATGCGCGTCCAACTGAGCCCTTGCCATGTGCGAATGACGCTCATACGCGTCCTCTGCTTATTTAGTCATATTTGGCCTTATTTAGACAGTCAGTACGGTGCAAGCATTCGTGAAGGGCTGTTCTTTTGTGTTTAGTGTAGTGGTTAGCGACTTTTGACAAACGTTCGTTCTGTGTTTACCCTTATAAAATGTACGGTGGTATAAGAAGCTGGGTGTACATATTTTATACCTTTTGTTTCAAAATTATTACCTGCTTTATAATAAATATAGTGGCAAGAAATTGTCACTATATGAATATCGGCAAAACATTTTAGATAGGATACTTCCTGAGAAGAAAGATTTACGTGGTACGAACAAAAGAACACAATATTTGCCGACCAAAATCGACGCAACGAACGAGAAAGGGAAAACACAAAGAAAAAGATGCCGAGTATGCGCCCAACAAAAAAAAAAAGGAAGGACACCATTTACCATTGTGAAGCATGTAAAGATATGCTTATGTTTGGGAGAGTGCTTCAAAACTTACCATAAAAAATAATATATATCGAAAATATATGGTTGTTTTTATTATTTATCAGGTTTAATTTTTTTTGTTCTGCAATCAATCATATTATACATAAAATAAGTTATACTTACCCCAAATATATGTTTTTCAAAGTATACATGTATATATATATATATGTTTTTCTAGCCTAGCCTAGCCTAACCTAACCTAACCTAACCTTTTGTTAGATTGAACATCATGAATTATTGTTTTTGTTATGAAAAAAAAATCAGGTTTTTATTTTACGGACTGAAAATTTCATTAAAAAAAAAATATCTTAATTTCAACTCCCGGCGAACGCCTACTTATTTTCGTCCGCAGCGAAAGTGTTAAATAAGTTACTCTGATTTTATGGAACTTTTGGGGGTACTGGATTTGCACTCAAAGTATCAAGCAAATAGTAGGAGTCTCTTCAAGAACTATACGAGGTACGAAGATATTAAAAAATTAGTTCTACTATATGGTGTAGGTGAAGTTTGCCTTAGACTCTTATCGTTTAAGATAATTAACACCTTGGCTACCGCAAAAGCCTATTAATAAGTTTCTTAATGGCTCCTCTATACCATAAAAGAAACTTGATAATTTCCCCTTAAATAACAATCACAAGTTACTCTTGTATTATAATATTATTCAAGAATATTTATTGGTTAACCCAATGGAAAATTGATTATTATTCTCGAATAATTTATCAATATTGTTGTTCATCTTTGTGTTTTAGAGAATATTTTCTATTTGCTAAATCTATTAAAAAACTAGCTTTGAATTGCACTACTACATTTCCATATGAAATTAATAAATTCATATAACATTTATACTACTTAACAGAGTTGGGCAGTATCCGATGAAAAAATTATTTGAATGGCTTTCGGATACAAATTCGCTGTTCTTTTGTTTTTATTCGAAGTCGGATGAATCGCGAGAAGTTATCTGTATCTTTATTCGTCGAGCGTCTGGTTTCGAGATTTGTATTCGACCTGCCTCCAGATGATTTTCTGGCTATCTTCGGGATTTATTCGGATGGTCGGATACAACGCCACCATTTACTCGACGGATTTATTTGTAGATACTCGGCGTCGCCGTGTATCCGAACGATTTTAGGCGACGAATAAAAATAAATTTCAGAATGTATTCGAACGCAGATGTCGCGGCGAAATATATCCGTAACTTTTATTCGTTATTCGAAGCTCGATTTGGCCAGACGATTTATTTGAGGATTTATTCGTGACGAGTATTTGGCAGAGATGAAAATCAGATGTATCTTTTATTCGAAATTGTATTCGAAGCTCGGATAGCCGACTTTTTTATCCGACGTTGCCAAGCCATAATACGTAAATACGTACCACGGTACAGTGACTACCATTAATAATCGAACACTTTTTATCGTTTAAACTTTAAACGCTTGTTTACATAAATAAATTTTTATTATTTAAACAATTGTTTAAACAAATAAATTTTTATTATAGAAACAAATGTTTACACCAGTACATTTTTACTAGTTAAACGCTAGTTTACACAAATAAATTTTTATTATTTAAACAATTGTTTAAACAAATAAATTTTTATTATTGAATCAAATGTTTACACCAGTACGTTGTTATTACTTAAACGATTTTTTACACAAATAAATTTGTATTATTTAAACAATTGTTTAAACAAATTAATTTTTATTATTGAAACAAATTTTTTCACCAATACATTTGTATCATTGAATCAAACGTTTAAACCAGTATATTTTTGTTACTTAAAGGATTGTTTAAACAAACACATTTTTATTACTTAAACAATTTACGTCACGTTTTGCAGTGAGTTAAAGTCTTTATAATAAAAGGAAATGTCATTGGGTTTCACCATTGGTACTCTGCTGGATGTTAAGTTATTAAGACAATTTTATAAAGAATTCTTTAGAATATGTATTATGTACAGATACACGTATATAGGCATTGCATGTAATGCATTTTTCTGTCTACGGTTCTGAATTGCCGACTCTGTAGAACATGCTCTGGTACGGCAGCGGACTCTATCGAAATGGAACTGTCAGCTAGTGAAATAAAATTCGTTGATGAACTTCGAAGGAAACGTTTCAATACTGGCACCGTCTAACTTATCGGATTTGTGGCGTGTTTAGACTTGTTTTCATCAGCAAACTATTTGCAATCGATTAATAATGTTCCCATGGCAGAATTATGAATTGTAACAAACATTTTATTGTTATTAATAAGTGATGGTGAAACGCTTACATTGTTGTCTCCAGGCGGCACATCACGCGACGCTCCATATGGTCGTGATTTAGTATCAGAGGCAACATTGTAAACAGTAGGGTATTGGCGTTTACCAACTAAATCTAATATTATTTCTTCTTAACGTTATCATAATGAGATCATTACCTACCGATTGAAAATGTTTTCCTGAACGAAATAAGCCCAAACACGGTACAAATCGGATAATAATATCATCGGGTTGTGCTGCCTTTTTCTTGCGCCTTCGGCCACGCGGCCGTGTTTGCATGCTGTCCTTTTCTATCTACGTTCGCCGCAGTCGAAGCGGCTACAAATGTATGCATATATATGTGCAATCACAGGCGACGATATACATATGGATTTGTGTGCAACGACAGACGTCGATCCCTGCCGAATGATTCCGAGAGTAGAAGAACGACACATGTGTTACTTTCTTTTTGGCTGAAGGTGTGTGCGTTGTTTTCAACAAATGCAATCTTTTCATAAAAGGGAACTTTTTAAAAATTTGCAAAAAAATGAGGATATAGCCCCAAGTGTCCTCTTTACAGACCTGTTTTTTAAAAAGATTAACATTTTAAAATTAACGAAATTAAAATTATCTGAAGCGAATGCTGCATCGCGATACACAGCCTTGGACGGCCGGACACTGTGCTGGGTCGAGAAATTTCGTGACATTTTACAATAAATGTTGAACCGTAAGAGATATCAGGATGAAATTTGCAGTAAACTTCGTTAAAAAATGCCTATCCACTGATAATTGTCGTCATAAATATATATTTTCAGTAATAATTTTTTAATTCATTGTTTCAATGGTTAAACTTGTTATTTATTTAGTACTGTTCCAGATAATTTAAATCATCGATGTCTTTGATTCTAAATTTCTGCATGTTCTACAGAGTCGGTAATTCAGAACCGTAGACAGAAAAATGCCATTGCATGCAATGCCTATGTACGTATACCTGTACATAATACATAATCTAAAGAGTTCTTTATAAAATTGTCTTAATACCTTAATATCCAGCAGAGTACCGATGGTGAAACCCAATGACATTTCCTTTTATTATAAAGACTTTTACTCATTGCAAAAGGTGACGTAAATTGTTTAAGTAATAAAAATTTGTTTGTTTAAACAATCGTTTAAGTAATAAATAGTGTTTGAATATTAATGGAGTCACTATACCATAGTACGTACTTGCATATTACGACGTAAGTATTACGACTTGGCCAACGTCGCTCGGTCTTTCATCCGAACTTCGAATACAATTTCGAATACATTTGATTTTCATTTATTCCTCATGCTCGTCTCGAATAAAAAATCGAATAAATCATCTTCCCTACATCGAGTATTCGAATAAATCTCAAGGCCACGCAGAAAATCGTACGTCGAAAATCAAAGATACATCATTCTGAGTTGCGAGTATCTGCCGAAATTCACCGTCGAATACATGGGGGGCGCTGCCAAAAACTATCGAATAAAAGTCAAAGAGGTACTTTGCAACTCATCCAGCTGTATCTTCGAATAAATTCTGTCAAATAAATTTTCTCGCCACTAGAGGCGTCGATACGCATAGCCGTTATACTTCGCGATTCGGATGACCCACGGACGACAAATGAACATCGTGAAAAGTATCCTCGACGGATAAACTGTGGTGAGAATATGTATTATCCGAGAGAAACGAGTTCATTTATTTGTATTCGAGATTTTAAAATAAATTTTTACCCAACTCTGCGCTACTTACATGTTACATAACACAAATACATTTTTGTTGGAATAATAATATAAATTAAAACTAAAGTTTATAAATTTGTAACTTACCTTGTTTTGTAATGTACTTTGTTTTTGCAATAGTTTAAAAAAAATAAAAGATTTAGCATCAGATATTCCTCTGACAACCGTCGTTGCGATTGATGGAAGTCAGGGAGCGGAGTTTAATCATGGATCATCTCCCAGATTCATCACTTGCTAAATCGATCAGTAGTACACCCACTGAATGACTGCCGAGACACTCTTTCGCCTCCGAGATATTACCTCGATCGCACAACTTCAACTGCGAGAAAAGCCTCTTGGCTGTAGACATCTCGCGGAGATTATGCGAACTAACACGTGAGGAACGCGGGGAACACCTTCGAATCGGAATGATTAATTTTTGACTACGTTGTCTGTAGCTATGAATCCGATCTGCTCATCTCGACAGTTCAGAGTACTATTCAATCATTTCTTATTATTTACAGTACAATTATCTTTCCGGTATTTAGTTTTTTCTATCCGGAAAAGTAAACATTACTTTGAATGGTTTGGAATGATTTAATTTTCACTTTTTTAAAGCACCGATGTTCATACTTTTCACTGGAAAATTTTAGAGGAAATTGAACGACGATCAGTTTATAGTCGAAACAAACGATCGTCGTGCAATTCCGCGAGGCGCATTTCTCAAAATCGCTATACCGGCGACAAGAACACGCGCATCAAGCGTTCACGTGTTCGTCGTGTGTGTCTCGTATTATAGAACTTATGAGCGCACGTGCTCGCGAAAGAGGCAACGCCGCGGCTTATAAAAGAAGATTTGCGATCCGATCACGTAAATGTTTCATAAAGCTGCATTGGTACGCACGGTATGCATAATACATGCAGCAAAGCTATATCCCTATACACGTATATATTCGCACTGGCATATACATATATGGTCAAAGCATTTTTATTCTCGCCGCGTGCAATTATTGGTGTCGAGCAGAGAAACGAATAATAAGCAAGCGCAGAACCTAACAGGAAATTTTAACAATTTCGAATACAGTTTCGGAGAAGCTTAGGTATTGCGATTTTGTGTTTTTTTATTGAAAAAAATGATAAAAAATAAACGCCCCCGGGTGGGCTCGAACCACCAACCTTTCGGTTAACAGCCGAACGCGCTAGCCGATTGCGCCACGGAGGCTCTCTATTTCCCCTTGCGTGATTTCACTATATCTAACTGATGCTCCATTTCCCCCACCACTGTCCAAATAATCTGAAATTCTAATCATTCTTCTATTTTATCTGTTTGACTAACAAATTTACCAACTACCGTGTAAGCTTAATTTCAAAAGAAACTGTTAGACTATTTGACTCAAGATAACTTATTCAATTATGAATTAAATTACAGATTTCGGTAGAAATTTTTTCATGAACCGTCCTCCAACGAATATTATCCTATATTTACGACTGTTGAAAATTGTGCAATCCAACAGCGACGTATTTTCTAGCTCTGTAACGAAGGCACAAAAGATCGCGTTTCTCATCCCAGCTCCTGTTCCCAGTATTATTTACCGGTATCGATTTTTCGATATACGATGCGGGTATAAGGGCGGCCATTTTTTCGAAGCAGAAGAGAAATTAGTAACGTCGACACAGGGGTGTGTAAAGCGTTCCAGGGAGCCCCGGTCTCTGGGATAGCACGGGAATAGATTGCGATCCGAACTTCTCCGCCGGATACAACTAATCTCGTGAATATTTCATTAATCTTGCCCGGCTTCTCTGGCCCTTTTTTCCCTCTGCCAGTCGCCGCCAACCCTCTCGCTTCTCTCTGTTCAAGATGAAACTTTCGTTACCCTGCCATTTCTAATCTTAGTCAAATGAATATTTAAGAGGTCTTTGACAAATATACACGCGGGATAGTCGGTCCCAAAGCTCATTGGACGCTGTCCGGTTACGCTGTTTATTATTGGATGACAGCCCAACATCCATGAACGATTCCCATTTTTGGATTATTTTTATCCGACTACAATTATTCCGCAAGGACACAAAATAAAAATTCGCAGTCTACTCATCGTCCAAGTTCTCCTCAAGAACTTCTATTGTCTTTTTCGTTCCTAGCACGTCAGCGGAATAGATTCGTTGACAAAGCCGCAGTATCTTTGTCAAAGACGACCCTTCGATCATTCCCGTGAAGTAAACTTACGCGACTCGTGTTTTAACCCTTTGCACTCGAAGATATTTTAACTCCATAACGAAACATTTCTTGCGACCTAGAATATTTCCCTTCTATGTACATATTTTTTTCATGTTATACATACGAAAATAGTGCAATTTAAGTGTTTAATAATTTATTGACTATGAACAAATTTTATAATGTAAAAAATATTTTGAATAATGATACAGCAATTTTTAGTGGCGCCTTACAGTCGCCATTCGAGTGCTAGGGGTTAATAGATCGTAACGCGGTATGAGCTCCTTAAAACATAAAATTTACGGAGAAGATCGAACGAGAGGATAGACAGTAACCGAGGGGTGGAAAAGGGGTGGATCAGAAAGCAGGGATAGGTTGCTGCGGGAGAGAAAAGAAATTGCCCAGAAGCAATCTCTTGATGGATTTTCTGATGAAATGTCCCACGCAGCAAAGCGCCCCGATGCCCGGATGCATATCTTTTTTTTTCTCCCGTTTGGTGTTTGTTGTGCGTTGTTTGTTTTTCGCCTCGCATAATATTCGATAATTCCGGATTGCCAACCATTTTCTACCGTCTCCCGTGGCTGGCCCTTATGCTTGCCCTTTGACAGTCTCTAGGCCGTTTCCCTTTCCTTGTTCGCACCTTTAGAGCCGGAAATCAAATTTCAGCAAGAACTATACAAGGTATATACAAGGAAATTTAAACGTTTTAAATGTTTTCGCCTTTTGATGTTTGCTCCGAGCGTCTTCCATTTTTCTCGTACAGGCACTGTACCTGCACCGCGGTAATTCTGTAAAAATAGCGATCCAGTGTTGGTTTAGGCGCGGCTCTGCAACCTGTCGGAACGGTGGATCACCGACAATGACGATGTTATCAATGGTAATTGGATTGCCGCTGTTTATTCGATTTCTTGTTGGCAAAAGCAAGCGTTGCCTGGACAAACGGGCCCGTGCCGAAGTTCAATCGGTAACATAGAAACGGAGAAGAAAGAATTACAAATTGAATATTCCTCGATATCGTGCTGTTGTCAAATGTTCGAACCTGGGATAAATAATTAAAAACGTGGATCGTCTTTTAAAAATCGTATTCCAATAACTTATTTCCTTGGAGCATTATACAGATTCCAAAATATCTGTTCCACAAAAGTACCTTCTAAACGAAGCTCGTATGAACAGCAATTGTTTTGATACAAAAGACAAGGGTGTCGGTGGCGTGTAATGTCTAAATCGATCCTCGGTTCAGACACGAACGGCGTTTCTCAGACAAGTTTCCGTCAACAACCGGAAGCTGTGTTTCGATCGTCGGTAAACCGTGCACGATCAGACGAATCCGTGCAACAGCGGACAAATGCGCGAACTGCGATGAAACCATAGTTGGTCTCCGCGCCCGAACCGCCGGCACACGTTTTCGGACAAACACAGTTCGCAGTTCCGATCGAGACTTGGCAAATTATCGCGTCCAACACCCTGTAGATCGCCTGTACAAAATTCGACGGCGAGCTCGCGATAAAACGGTATTATTTAATAGGGCATCGTGTTTAGTTAGCCGGTCGCGGCGCGCGCGCGCTCGCGCGAGTTATCGTTCTGAAAAAGTGGAGCTGTCGGCGGAAAAAATTTAGTGCAGCTGTTTTCTGTGCGAGACCCCGCGCGCACAACCTGATAACATTACGTTTCGTGGCCCGTATTCTGTCGAGCACGCGATCTTTCCCAATCGGGGTCTCCTTATCTCGACGTCAGCATGACCTTATCGTTAACACCGAGCATTCGACCGAGACGAGAACGAAAAAGACGGAAAAAAATCGCTGGGAAGGAGGAAAAATACGTGCGCACCTTTTCCCTCGGCCAGAGAAATCACCGAAACTGCGCGGCCCAAGCTGATTCTTATCCGTTGCCCTGCTTCCCGACCATTCAACGTCCCGAGATACCTTCGGGACGCCGTTTCTACGCCCTAAGGACGAGTTGATCTACCTCCTTGATCCCTGTTACGGCCCTAAAGCCCCAGGTCCTACGGCTGATCTATTCCCGATACATTCTACACCACGATCGCACGGGATCGTTCGGAATCGATCCGCTTCTACTTCTCCTGTCGCTTTTATTCACGCAACAATGTACAAGGTATTCTTAACATCACATACTTGGACTATAATCTAAATCTTCCGGCACTGTGACACCTCTGCTTTCGCTCCTTTATCCGTTTAACCTTAATTTCCATAAAAATGATAATCGTCGAAAATTTGAACCGCATAACATTTTCGTCCGCCAAATATATCGATTGAAAAATAAATTCAGTACTTAATCAGCCGTTTACAGAACAATGCACCAGTTTGATGTTCAATAAACGAGCTCCATAATATCACAGTTCAATGGCCAAGAATGGAAAGAATTAAAAAAAAAAAAGGATGGTTTTATCCATCCTGTTTCCACTTTATGTTTTCTGTTAACACGTTCTACCATTTGTTTGTCTCGCAGCCTGTCCCCATGTTTGGTCAAACGCAGCGTGCATAAAATTCATTTGTTTAATTTCACGTGGGCACCCTGTTTCTTTGCAAGACAATGCGTTCCTGTTGTTACGCAAAACGAATTCAGAGAATAGAACTGCATCGTTCGCCATCGATTTCGAACGAGAAGCAAACAGCAGTGCCGTCGGGTTGGGATAGGGAAATTTTGCGGATGCCCGGTAATTTCCAGCGAATGAATTTTTATTCCCGCGACACGGCCGTTGAACGTAACCGCTTTTCGGGTTTGGTTTTTACTCGAATGGCGGAGGACGCGCACAGCCCGGTACAGCCACTCGGCGCGAGAACGAATTTCCAGAGACGTATAAACGTAACTGAAGAGCCGGCACTCGTGTAAACGTTCCCAACGATCTCGGGCGAGAATCAAAACGATCCTCTTGGTACGTTTCTGAAACCGGGATTTGTTGAAACGAGCACGTTTAACCTGTTCACTGGGTTTTCAATAATGAACGCTTGCTGAGGTGGGACACGAGGTGAATAAAAATCGACGGTGGCAAACATTCGGTCGCAATTAACGCGAGTACAATAACCATTTCCGGTCCTACGCTTTACCGATTCACTAAGTTTTACCGATTCACAGAATACTCATCACTTCGTCTCAAAACTGGTCTTCTCCGGAGAAGTGGCCAGTGTTCTCGCGCAGGCGGGAAAGTGATAATCTGTGGGATATATCCGGCAGGGTACGCGAAGCAGGAAACCCGAAAAAGGAAGAAAAGGAAAAGGGATTTTGTGTATTCCGTGGATGGGCAGGGCAAAGCCGCGGTGTTTCTAACAGGAGGTTTCACGGCTCGACGCATCGGCGATGCACGGCTGATCGATTGTCCGTCAATGAGAGCCCCGAGCCCGTCCGGAACGAGCTTTTCGATGTCGACGCTCAAATAATAGGCGACGCGGGGCGGCGCTCGATATGCAAAATTGCCGTGCAATCGACGAACCGTGAGACGAACGAAAAAGAAAAAAATACCTTGCCCTCCCTCCCCGCGGAAAAAGACTAGCCCGGAGAGAGCAGCCTGGAAAAGCAATAGCTTCTGTGTGTGTTAGCCCGGGTATCGGGGAAACTGCGAGAGCAACTTCTTCCGATCGTATATATTATTTACTTGCACCGGCGAATTTTCTACGATTTTTATTCATTTATTTGTTGATTTTGTTATTCATTGTCCGCGACAAAGCGCCCGTTTGTTTTCCTTTCGATGCAAGAGAGTGCCGACAGAGCGATAGAGAGATTGGGGGGGGGGGGGTCAGCGTTTCCGCGGCGGCAAAACGAATTCGAAACGAAACGATTGAACACAAAGCTGCTGCATTCGATTTTCTGCTCGGACTCGTCCACACGCCTCGATTTCCCGGCCGGGTTTTTCTTCGATATTCACGTCCGACGGGACAGGACGGAACGGGACGGTACGGTACGGCACGGGACTATATCGGCAGGATGGGTTTTCATTATCGGAGTCCGGCGCCGATCGTCGGTTTCAATCGTCGAAACGATTCCGGCTCCGTCCCGCGGTTCCATTGTAATTGCAGATTCATCGAATTGTGTTTCACTCCTCCGCCTACACCCTAATTTGTTTACATCGACGACTATTCGCTGTTGCACGAGCCGCTGTGATCTCTTGTCTCACTTTTCCGCGACTCTCATAATCCGCCTACGTCGACGGCTATTCACTATCAGACGAATCGCGGTTCTTGCGTTTCATCCGATTTGTTTGCATCGGCGACTGTCACGCTACTGGTTAAAATGGGCAGCACGTGTGCTGTTTTCAATTTGTTTTTGCAAAATAAAAATTCTCTGCCTCGTTCGGAAGAGGCACAGAAGCAAGATAGGAATGTTTTCTTCGTTTAATCAATTTCGTAGACCGAAGATGGTTTTGAAATTCTTTTTATTATTATTTTTAATTGAGCCAGCCCATTTTTGTCGTAAACGGACAAAATCCGCAGTCGGATAGTAATTGTTACGATGCAGAGAGGAGGGACCTATTGATAAGTAAAGTTCAGCTTAGGTCACAGTTCTGTTCAGAAGCTTATCGTTAGAATTCGACCGTGTCTACACTTGAAACCGAACTTATTTCTGCTAGAGCCTAATGCAAACTGTAACACTAAGCTTACTAAGCGCAAAACATATAAAAGTGAAACGTCTTGTAAAAAGGTAAAGATTGAATTTACTTGAACTTTGAACGATTTTCATTATAACATGAACTGAAATAAAGAAGGCAATTCAGCGATTTCCTATGAAAACGTTTTTATAATTTCAATAATTGTGAAATAGAACACCGGTCATTTTGACCGTGGTAGGTTTAGTGTTAAAATCATCGTGGTCACAACCGGTGTTGTGAACACGTCGATGGCAATTGTTAAGGCGGAAGTAGCGCTAGCTGTGCTAGCCGGGACTAGTGTTCCTTCTTGAGAATTCTTTCTCGAGAATTTCTCGAGAAATTTTATAATTGTTTATGTAGGAATATTTTAAGAGAAACTCCTACGTCTTAGAGATATAACAGTTTGAAGTTTCGAGTTGTAGGTACTTGAAGCGCTCGGAAATAGCGTTATGGAATTATACGCGCTTGAGTCCTTTGCTTATTCGTGAAGAAATAAAATGTACTTTAAATTAAATGTTCAAAATGTCCACCACGGGCTTGTAAACATTTATTTACTCGAAACATCAAAGTTGTTCTAACATTTTTTAACATTTCGGGAGTCACTGAAGCGCAAGCGTCACGTATTCTTTGTTTCATATCCTCTTTTGTCGTCGGTGGTTCAAACATAACTTTGTCCTTTACATATCCCCATAAGAAAAAATCTAATGGTATTAGATCGGGGGATCCAGGAGGCCATTGACGAGGTCCCCCACGACCTATCCATTTGTTCCCAAATTTTTCGTTCAAAAATTGCCTGGTGATGATTGCAAAATGTGGAGGAGCGCCGTCTTGTTGGAACCACATTTCTCTTCTAACGTGCAGTTAGAAGTGCAGTGGCACATCTTCCAAAAGCGCAGGCAAATGATTTTTTAAGAAATCACAATAACTTGCAGATGTTACAGTTTCTTGAAAAAAATAAGGTCCAATCACAAAATCTCCTATTAGGCCACGCCAAACATTTAAAGACCATCGATGTTGAAAGGGAACACATCGCATCCAATTTGGGTTTTCCACGGCCCAATAATGCAGATTATGTCTATTTACATGCCCTGAATTCATAATAGTGGCCTCATCGGAAAAAAGTATTTTGCACAAAAAGTCATTTTCCACAACACCCTGCAGCCACTCACAAAATCTTACGCGGTGATCGTAATCTGCTATCGAAAGCTCTTGTGATAAAACCATGTGATATGGATGATACTTTTGCCGTTTCAAAATTCGTTGAATTGATGAACGACTAATATGTGATGTTTGTGCAAGTGTACGTTAACTAATATGAGGATTTAATGTAATTGCAGCAAGAATACTGGCACTATTATTTTCATTAGTGACAGCTTTAGGTTTATTGCGAGTTTTTTTACACAATTCACCGTGCTCGCGAAGCCGCTTTTCTAAATTATGAAATGTTGCATGACATTTTTTCATCCCATAACGTTCAAAAAACACCTAACGTAAATAACATATTCACTTCTTTGTCAAAAGTAGCCATAATCACAATGTTACTGCTTGAATAACAGCTCTAAACTGAAAACGTTTTCATAGATACGTGAGTCAAACTTTAGAATTGTAAATATTATTGTTTGTGTTTCTTCATGAATAAGCAAAGGACTCAAGCGCGTATAATTCCATAACGCTATTTCCGAGCGCTTCAAGTACCTACAACTCGAAACTTCAAACTGTTATATCTCATCATGGAAGTATCTGACAAAAAAATGTTTCAGACAAAATTGACTTGTTTTTTTCGGTAGAATCTAAATATATAACATTTTATAGGGGGTTCCATTTAAAATTACAAAGGTACCTCCCCTCCCCCGTTAAAGGGGAAGGGAGGTCACTTCACGTTTATGTAGTCAGAAAGGCCCTTCAGTCCCATGCAATTTAAGACTAAGAACTTTAAAATCGATGGCATAGTTTTTTCGAGATATTGAGCTGTTCAGAGTGATGTGGGCCACCCTGTATTATAGTACTTAATGACAACTCGATACTAAATACTTGAATAACGCTCGCGACTCTCGCTTCTCTAACTCTCGCTCTACTGACTGACTCTCTCTCAACTGACTGACATAACATCCCTCGCATTCGTCCCTTTTATCCAAGTCCCACTTTCATTCTTCCTCTCTTGCACTCTCATTCTCTCTCTATCAGTTTCACATCCAATCGGAAAACACAAACAGTCACGTACGCCCTGCGCTTGGCGCCCCTAAACACTTTTCTCTTGTCACCGAGACCCAAACACTCTTCTTTCACACTTCGGCCCAAATTGACTTCCTTTCACGCACGACCCAAACACGTTGGCGCCACGACGTCGCATCCACAGTCACTCTAAACAATCATTCTAATACAGTGTCTCATTCATAACCCTACAATTATTTCTCATTTCTCGAGAAAAATTCCAGTATTTCTCGAGAAATTTAAACTTAGGGAAATTCTTAAATTCTCTTAAATTCTTATTTAAAACTTTAGAAAAACTGAAAACTGAGTTGAGTAATGAGTTTCTTGTTGTTATTAAAGAAGAAATATCTAAAATAAATATCCTAAATAAATATTTCCTTAATTTATTTAGGATATTTAGGATAAAAGAAGAGACAAGATTGTTGTATCCCTTATAAAATATCTGCATAATCCAGAATCTCTGCGAAAAGATTCAGAAGATACATTTTTTTATTTAACATCCAAGGCAGATATGTATAAAATGGCAAAACAAATTCTAAGCAGACTTTTTGGAAAATATAACAATGATTCTTATGAAAATAGTGGAAAACTTTCAGATTCTCAGAATGAGGAACTATCACTGGAAAAACAGTTAGAATTAGAAATTGCAGATTACCTTCAAGAATTTAGTGTCAAGAGTTTAGCGGCAGAAGAAAATAAATTCCGGACTCTAACAAAGTGATTCCAAATTTTTGAGTCCACTGAAAAAAGGACACCGAATCTTCAGCAACTTTTGGATGTTTTGTATACGATAAAGCCAACATCCACAGAAAATGGAAAAAATTTTTCTACGGCTACAGATTTTGTTACAAAAAAAAAAGAAGTAGATTTTCTGATTCTACATTAGGCGCATTATGCTTCTTAAGAAGTCATTTCAAAACAAAAGCGTAATGTTTCACTTTATAAAAGTTTGGTAAAAGTTTCCTAATATTTTTTTATTTTATTAAAAATTCTAGAGAATTCTCGAGAATTCTAGTCTTGTTTCTCATTTCTCGAGAAATGAAAAATGTTGAGAAATCAGGAACACTAGCCGGGACATAAACCTCACGGGTTTGATGTCCTTTTAGGAAGACCGGATCTAAAAGGTCTCCCTTGTCGAGCGTGCGGTCCCAGTGGGAGTCTCCGAGGGAAATCCCGCGATTAATATCGACGAGGGTGGCAGCAGGGTTTCGCAGTAGGTCTTTTCGCGTTCGGGGTTCGTTTATCGCGCGACCCGTTTTCCCGCCTTTAAGGAACTTAAGACACTTAGAAGCAAATCGTGATCTACGAGGAGCTCGGTCGCGAAAGGGGCTCGGCATCGAGGCGAGGGAGCGGTTAGCTTGGAACGCTCGAGAAGACGAGGCTCGTTCGAGGCTCGCCGCTAATTAAGAAATACACCCCCACCCCACCGCAGTTAATGTCTCCTTCTAACGAGCCGGCGACGAGGGCGTGTTGCGTATGCTCCTTCTTTGTTCGCAACAGCCCTCGTCGATGAGCGATTTCAGCGACGTGTTCGCGTTCAAATTGACCGTCCGACACCATAAAGGCACAGACACATTACTATCACGTGCTATCACCTTACATACGGAGGAAACAATACGTACAGGGTGTGCCAAAAATGTTGTATTTGAACAGGGTGATTCCGAAGGTCAGTCGAAGTAACTTTCTCCTTTGCGATAATGTCAACGAAAAACACGGACGAATCGGAGCGCGGTTATAGCGAATGAATTCCGGCTCGGCCAATGCCAACGCCACGCTCAGTGGGAACTCTGATTGGTCCGTGTTTTTCGTTAATCACTCTTTAAAAAAGCCGCGGAGAAGATTTTCACAAAGGAAAAAGTTGCTTGAGAGTCACCCACTTCAAGGAACTACATTTTTGGGTCAGCCGATATATTCCGAAATTTGTTAGCTCACACTCTAAGAATGTCAGGTGAAATTACTTGCTTTCACCTGTGAAGCGAGCTTTAAGCTACGCCCACGCTAAAGCAACACGGAACAATTTTTTGTGCACTTGCGCTCTTCTTTTGTTACCGAATAACAGAAGAAGGTGAGAAGAGACGACGAAGGAAGTTGCTCGATGTTGTTTCAGTGTGGACACACCTTCACGGAGCTTTACTACCTGTGACCTCGGCGTACAACGTCGTAAATAAACGATCGAAAAGGATCGTCCGATTTTCTCGGGTTGCAACGACCATCGGGTACATTATTCACGACCGCCACTTGTTACGTTACATCGACTCGGTGCATCGGTGCATCAAGGCATGCAGCGAGACCCGATTTGCCGTTGGCAGCCAGTCAGGGATAGAATCCGCAGGATTAGCTTTCCACGTTTCCGATCGGACAGCCTCGGATCGGCTGATCGACGAGTTAGGCTTGTCGAGACAACGCGGGGGCAACTCTGCAACAACCAGGACAGATGTAAGTTTCGCTAGAATCGAAATGGTTAGACGCTTCTGCGTGAGATCGTCGGAATCGTGAGAAATTCCTGTGGATTTTGGAATTTTTTTTAGTAGAAAATTTATTCAGATAGTTTGCACGAGGATTCAATTCCGCAGGAGATATTTTCATTCGGATACCGTGCGGCATCGCCCCGAAATATCGGCGACGTTTAATTGGACGATATTTGCCGAACGCGTGTGTAATCACCTGTTGCACGCGGGCAGAAGCGCGCGCTAATCATACCCGAGTGAAATAAATTCGAGCAGAGACGCTGCCCGCTACCTTTCTATTTCTCGCTGCTTCTGCCTTCCTTTGGGAGCTAAAATTGCTCGGCAAAGTGGTCTCGACCCCTCTATTGTTTTCATCTGCACAGCTGAACGTTCACATTCACGTCGTATTTATTCTGTATTATCACCGGATTGCGGATCTTCGCGCAAAAATTTTCTACACCAATTACAATATACAGGGTGTTCGGCAACAGGTGGGAGAAAATTTAAGGGGTGCTTCTCCATGGCAATATAAAGCGAAAATGAAGAATGAAAAAATTGCGATTTCGGCTGCATCTTTTAGTTATTATCAATTATAAATCCGCTTAAGATGCGGCAACCCTACCAACAGAGGTGTACGTTGCTTACGCCATTAAGGCGCGCGACTAATGGTTAGGCTTTGACGTCACACACTGTAGCCAATAATTCGGCTAGAACCGAAAATGCGTTTGGAATGACCCAATCGGATGGTTTACACGCCGAATTATTGCCAGGCGACTTCTTGCGAGGAGTACAGTGAATTCTCGTTACGAGTCAGTTGCGCCGTTCTGATGACTGACTCTTAGACGAAATCTCAGGTTGTCGCCGAGCGTCGGATTTAAAATATACAAGGCACGCTGGAAACCTAAGAGTCATATCCGTTTACAAGTCATAAAAGCCTGTGACTATTAAGCGATAGTGACAAGAAGGCTCCGATACCGCGGTGGTGTGGGTAGTTCCACTGACTCCAGATTGTAAAGTTGGCGATGACTCGTAATGAGAATTCATTGTATCTGTCATTTGCTACGCGACTGATGCGCGGCTTTATGACGTAAGCAACGTACTCCTCTGTTGGTCGGGTTGCCGCATTTTAGGCGTATTTTTAATTGATGATTGATGATTTTTTATTCTTCATTTTCGCCTTATATTGTCTTGGAGAACCACCCCTTAAATTTTATCCCTGTACAGCCAAATAGAAAATTCATTCATTCTTCAATGATCGTAAAAGGTTGAAAAGAGGACATTGATTCTCTTAAATACTCGCAATGTTTTTCCCGTTGCAAATTGCACCTGTTCATTTCTGTCGTAAACGCGTACAATCGGCAGTATAATCAATTTGTTAACTCTTGCGCACGGTTCGCGCTTTTCAAGCGAATGCACAATTTCTAAAGAAAAATTCAATGAACGACGCGACAAATAGAATGCTATTATTCGAAGTTAACACGTTGACTGCCACGTGCAGCGTTCGTGAACCGAATTTCGTTAGGATTTATGGAATCCACACAGGGTGAAATCGATACACAGGGGTAATCGACATGTTAAATTCTGATTCTTGATTGACCAGTTAGCTGTGTACGTATACTCGGTACGGAATAAGATTAATTTCTTGCGATTTATGTTAAAATTATTGTAAGAATTGAAGTGTGCGCGCAATGTTACTAGTAGCAAACAAAACAAAAAGAGAGAAATTGATAAAGAGTTGACAGTCAACGTTTACGGGAAGTACTCTGGAAAATACGTTTAAAAAATTGCTAAATAAAGCGGTAAATGGTCCGAAATTGATCACGCGCCAGTAGAACGCATCATCCAGTCTCCAGGGATTAAAGCAAGCCGCGTCCATAGCTTGTTGACGAGGGTAGAAATTAATGAAAGAAATTCCCTGGTCGACGAAGAGAAAGGGAAGAAAAAAAAGTCGATTTCCCGTTGCTTGGCGCATAGCATCGCGCGTGCACACGGTTAATCTTCGCGGCGTAGTGTCCCCGGACACGCGTAATTGATTTGTGCTCGTTTATTGGATCAGCTTTCTGGCTCGGATCGGTTCTATGTGTGTCGTACGTTCCGGATGGCCTTCGAATTCCAGGTCGGAATCGTGCTGGCGGGACACACAGGGGTCTGCTAGGCGGATAGGACCTTCGAATACGTTCCTCTGGTGTCGATGGGTGCCGCCGGATGGCCGACGGGGGTTGAAACGGGGTTGAAACGGGTTGATAAAGGGCGGGGGGACGGGCGGAGAGGAGATCGAAGGGGACACCCCGCCAACATATTGGGATTTTCAATTGAACAGACACGAACGTCGTGGAATTTAACTGGGTCGAAAGTCGAGGAATGAAGTAATCCTCGCGGAATGAACGACCTTTTCTGCGGCGTGAACCCGGCCCCGGCCGCGCGCCGCGTCCTCTGTGTACGTGTTGTATTATACCCTGGATCGCGGGGATTTTTCTCGGGATTATTGTCGATCGTATGGAGATTCATTATTTTTCCCCGTGGCGGCGGCTAAATGAAAACAGAGATAGCAAGAGAGAGAGAGAGAGAGAGAGAGAGAGAGAGAGAGAGAGAGAGAGAGAGAGAGAGAGAGAGAGAGAGAGGGAGAATCGGGAACAAAGACTTGCGAACCTGGATGCGTGGATACGCGGATCGAAACAACGTTTTCGCGTGTTTCACCCTGGTTTTTACAGCTGTTGTGCGGACAGGGATTGGATACTCTTATAATATCGATTCCGAATAAATGTTACGGAGAACCGGAATTTCCTGTCTGTTTCTCTTACGGATCGCATATTGGTTCCATCACTGCGATTTTTTCGGTGGTGTATTGCTTTCGAAATGACTCTGCGATGGATTCTTGTATTCACTTTTCTGCAATTGATATCACTAAATATTGCAGCTTACATTGCAGTATAGTCCTCTGTATATTTGCACTTTTTTAAATATATTTTTACCGTTGCTTCGACAACAGAGATCATTAGCAACGTAGTGCAATTTTAAACTGACCGACAGTAGTATCTCTATGCGAATTTTTGATACAGATCTCAAAAAAGATTTCATCTTTACAAATCGGAGGTGTGCTAGACTCTCACAAAATCATTAGAGAAGAAGAAGAGACGTTTAAACGTATTATTGATTTCTAATAAAGCATACTTCTCGTGTAAAAACACGCACTCTTACGTGGGGTATAAAATCAGTGAATAAAACTTTCGAGTTACTTTTTTCTACTACATTTTACAGTGAACATGTAACCACAAATTTTCAAGGGAATAAAGGGACTCGCAGTCTCCGAAGTAGTAGCAGAAATAAATAAAGCCAGCGGAGAGAGAATTACGGTGTCAACGGTAAAAGGGGCGACTCGTAACGGATGGTATCCGCGTTAGAATTAAAAAACCGCTATTAAAAGATTTCAGAGGTCCAAGCACCGTAAAAATTGGAAGAACAGCGGGGACGAAAGAAAGTCGGGGGACACGGCGCACAGTGGGTAATTTGGACGAAATCGGATTCAAAATCAAAGAACTTTCGATAGAAATGAGGTAGAGCGATGAAACTTTTTTTTACATTAAAGCTGAAATTTTGTAGAATATGGGAAAAGTAAGGAGATTATGGTACGAACGTTTTTTAACCTTGAGAAAATTCGTTAAACTTGCACAATTTCAAGAAAATTGTGGTTTTTCCAATACCACGCGCGGAAAAAATTTTCTTTTAACATGCTATACATCATTTACCATAGATTTTTTCACGCTGATTTCAAAATTTGTCTACGACCTCAGGATTTAGCAAAAAATAGATTTTTGTGACAAAAACTAATGAAATCATTTTTTCGTTGAAATGATTTGATAACACACTAGTTTGACGGTATATCGCATTCTCATATATAAAACACAATAAAAATAATAATAATGAAGTATTTGAACGTTTTGAGTTACTTACTCACGTGTGGCTGTAATGTAGTATAAATTAGATATCTATTGTCCATAATTATACTTATTGTTCATAATCTATTTTTTGCAAAATCCTGAGGTCGTAGACAAATTTTGAAATCAGCGTGAAAAAATCTATGGGAAATGTTGTATAGCATGTTAAAAAAAAATGTTTCCGCGCGTGGTATTGGTAAAACCACAATTTTCTTGAAATTGTGCAAGTTTAACGAATTTTCTCAAGGTTAAAAAACGTTCGTACCACAATCTCCTTATTTTTCCCATATTCTACAAAATTTCAGCTTTAATTTAAAAAAAATTTCATCGCTCTACCTCATTTCTATCGAAAGTTCTTTGATTTTGAATCCGATTTCGTCCAAATTGCCCACTGTGCGCCGGCGCGGGCGCGGGCGCGATAAAGGAGACATTTTTCGAGAAGGATGGAGTTTTAAAAGGATGAGTTTAGTTGTACGGGAATTTTCTGATTGGACGATGTTTACCGTGATTGTGGGGGGCCGAGACAGGCTTCTAAGCACGAAGAAAAGATAGGAAAGAGTTTCCTGAAAGTATGCATCTCGATGGAAATTGAAGCTGGGCGAGTGTGTGCCAGAGTGTGCGCGTTCGCGTAAGAAAGGAAAGCGTATTCTTTGCCGTGTCACCGAGCTTAATATCGTTAAGAGTACATCGCCGCGACGCTCAAAGCGATGTGCACTGTCTAAAAAATCAATTTCAGTTCGCGTAAACCGAAGGAATTTTCCCCGCGAAATTCGAGCCGCGAACACGTTCTCCAAGGAACACCGAAAATCAAAGAGAAACTCAATTGTTCCAATCTATTTACCGTGGCTGGTGTACGAAAAGGCTACAGTCACTTAAAGGTTCGAAGGAGTAATCATGATAATTTTGAACTCTCGTGGTCTCACATTTACATTGATTGTACGAGACTCTGTGGATAATGGATTAACGTTGGATTCATTAACGCGAGTCAATCCTACGAGTAAAAATCCAAGAACATTTCGTATCTGTGAATAATAGTTTCCTTTACATTTCTCGTGTCCAACTTTTTCCCTAGAATCAAGCTGAAGGCTTCCTCTGCAAGCTCCGGTAATTATTTATTGCAGACTCCGGTGGGTGTGGAAGTTATAGTGATTTTCGTGCGACGAGGCATGGTGTGATCGAACGCGACACGACGCTGCTCGGAGGCGGTCGGATGATGCGGCACGTGTCGATAATACGCAACGCGAGCCTAATTGCGAGACGCGGAGACGTGCGAAGACTCGAAGCGGCTTTTCCTAGGGAAAAAAGGGAAAAGGGGAAAAGATAAGCCAGAGAAAACGGTCGGTCTGTCGGTCGGTCGGTTGGTCGGTTCGCAAGTAGGTCGCATCTCACGGCTCAATATCACCGAATACTCTTTTGTGTCCTCTTCTAAATTGGGTTACGAGGGTGCCGCAACCGTTAGCTGTTGGCTGCGGCTTCTTCTTGCTACCAAGGCTCCCCTGAATTTCAATATACCAATTTTTCCGTGCCGATTCGAGGCTTCTGTACACATCGGCCTTCTTCGCGAGTTTCGAGATGAAACTCGCGGACCAACGCCCTTCGCCTGCCCCTCCCCCGACGTCGCCGATCTACCTAGAACCACCCCTGATCAAGATTCCCGCGTTAACACGTCTGCTCGCCCCCACCACCCCCCTTCCGGAAGCCTAACGAGCTGACTGCAGAATTTTATAGCGAGCCGTGCTCTCGTCGCGACGACACTGAAATTGTACTTCTTGCGAAATGTCGTGTTTTCATTTTCTTGGGTCGACGGTAACCGGATTACTGCTGTCCGACCGTCGCTGTTCTCTCGGCTCTAATTGAACGCCTTTTGGAAAATGATCTTGTTCCTGCACCCAATAGGCAGTGAGACCGATATTATGCAATTCGTGCACGCAGAAACTTTTTATTTTGCACAGAGATTGTGTACCCGCAGATGGCTCGCGTGGATATTTGCTTGTGGCCTGGTTTCGTAACGTAAAGTGGCACTCCGCGCAACAAATTCGCGTCTCCACGATTTTCGATGTGTTCCTTTTTCCTTAATTACGAAAGGTTGGGAGGGACCTCTTAATTAGAGTTTGCACGTTTATGAAAGATTCAGAGCGATACGCGCGACGCGACGGGACGGATACTCTTTATTCCTGGAGTGACATTTCGATCGGGCCGCTCTCGTCTCATTAAAATAAGATTCCGTGGGTTGGTTCCGCAGGAGGGCCGGGATAGACGCAGGATGATCGGTCGAGCGACGAAGAGAGAGAAGGAGAGAGGGAGAGAGAGAGAGGGGAGAGCGTCAGGCTCTCGCGAAATTGAATTTGACGGGGCGCGTCATGCCCGCGGAATTTCCGTGAGCGGGAATTAATTGGACGCTCGGAAACGAATCGATTCGACCACGGCTCCGGCTCCGGCTCCGGCACTGGCCCTTGCTCTTGCCCCGGCTCCTGTCCGCTTCCGTCTCCGTATTTGCAAGTTAAAGTTCGCGCTCGCTCGCTCGCGCAACCCTAATTGTACATCGACCCCTTTGCGCGCCTCGCAAACTAACGATAAGCACGATCGAATCGATTCCAGTCAATTTTCTCGGACTCGTTCGACAGATCTCAATTACCGTTCGACAAACTCGCAAAACAGATACGACCTCGTATTTTCAAACGTTTCTGTCGTCACTGAACAATTGAAGGACTCGAGACAATCAAAACGCACCTTCGCATTTCACACATTTTTATTCAGACATCCACTCATTCGAAAACAATGCAATCTCTTCTAAACATGGGTCTTAATGTTTCTTTTCTTATTACTAGACCGTCGAGGTTGGAATCGGCAAAATAAAGATTGCCAGTCATTTTAACGAGTAATACAGTACGAGCCTAGATTCTCGAAATGTTTTCGCGGTTTTATACTTCTATTCGTTTCAACATGCATACAATCCGCAACTTGTCAACTGTGGCACAAAGAGAAAGCTCCGATATTAAAATCTATTCTATTTATTGGAACGACAATGAAGGCACAGGATTTACAGTGGCTCACGAAAGTATTCGAACGCTTACGTTTACAAATTTTAATGAATAAAATAAGATGTACTAAACTAATCTGTATAGAACAATTTGCTATCTGTAGTATGGGGGAAGCTTTAAGATTATGTCAGTAAAATTTGAAAAGGATTCAACAGCGTAGGCAGAAGTTATGATATATTTACTAGAAACACGCGTAATAAGTGACTCATAAAAGTATTCGAACGCTGTAACGCTGTTGATATGTTTTCATCTTTCTTAGAAAGGAATGTACACATTACTACTAAATGAAAACATTGGTACGTTCAGTTGATGTTAAGGCATCGTTTCCGTAACAGCAACGTAGAACTGTGCACAGTAGTAGTTAAATGAAGACTAAAAAGTCAGACACACAAAAGTGTGAAAGAGAAATGATACTTCGATTGCATAAGGATGGAAAATCGTATAACGAGATTGCAGGAATTGTAAACAGAAGTAAGTCTACAATACATTATATTATTAAAAAATCAAAAAATGAAGGAACAATTGCGAACAACGCTCGATCAGGTCAACGAAAGAAATTAACTGAAAGAGAACAGAAAACTATATCCGCTCCTAAACTCACAAATATGGTAGCTGATATGTTTCATAAAGAAGTTCATCCCGAATTATGTCGACGAATCTTACGAAATAATGATTTTCATGGCAGTGTACCACGAAAGAAGCCATATATTAATGCGGTAAATCGAAAAAAAAACTGGCTTTTGCAAAAGCATATCTCAATAAAGATCATTTTTTCTGGGATAAAGTCATCTTTTCGGATGAGTCTAAATTTAACATCTGCCTCAGATAGTCAAAATTATGTTTGGAGAAAACCAAACACGGAATTGAAAATTAAAAATTTACACCAAACAGTGAAACACGGAGGTGGATCGGTTATGGTGTGAGGGTGCATGGCAGCAAGTGGCAGCGGAAATTTGGTATTCATTGATGGAATACTCGATAAATATAAGTATTTAAATATTTTAAGGAACAACCTTAAAGAAAGTGCCCGTAAATTAGGATTATTGGAAGACTTCCACTTCCAACAAGATAACAATCCCAAGCATACTGCAGGAATTGTGAAAGAATGGATCATATGTAACATACCACATATGTTAACTACTCCACCGCAAAGTTCAGACATAAATCCAATTGAAAATTTATGAGCTGAAATCGGAAAAAGATTAAATAAATATCAAATAACTTCAAAGGAGGTATTGAAACAAAAAATCATAGAAGTATAGAATTCCATTGAGTGTACTTTTACAAAATCATTGGTTTATAGTATGGAACGTCGATTGAGACACATCGTTACTGCTAAAGGTGGTCCAACAAAATATTAACGTTAAATAATATAATAATATATGTAGCGTTCGAATACTTTTGTGAGTCACTTATTATGCGTGTTTCTAGTAAATATATCATAACTTCTGCCTACGTTGTTGAATCCTTTTCAAATTTTACTGACATAATCTTGAGACTTCTCCCTTACTGTAGATACCAAATTTGTTCTATACAGATTAGTTTAGTACATCTTATTTTATTCATTAAGATTTGTAAACGTAAGCGTTCGAATACTTTCGTGAGCCACTGTATATTCATTGTAAAAGTTTATCCGTAGGACCTGGAACGTCATGGATCGATGGACAGACGCGTTCAGGAAGAAATTAAGCATCAGAAATGATTTCGGCCGGGCAGATCGGACAAATGTCGAATGTCCGAGGCGGCGAATTGGTCCGAACCGATCCTACGGCCGAACGCACGCGGACATGTCAATCCTCCGGACCGAATCGAATATTTTTTTCCCCCGTTTTCGTTTGTTTTCCTTCTGTTTCATCGACAGAATTTTGATTGCTGTTTGTTTGCGCGCCACGCTCGCTCGGACGCTCTTCCCCTACACGCTCGCGCGCCGCTGTACTCCGGGGCCTTGACGGTTGCTTGTTTATTTATCTAATTATTTCGTTTAGCTATGGTTTGCGAGGGCTGTTTATTCAGTTGTTCATTCGGATGGTTTTCTCGCGAGAACACGTTCCGACGCACGAAATTACCGATAACTTGGCAAACATGGTTCGCAAAACTACCAAAACCGGTAAATTGTTTCTCTTGTTTCTCTTTTTGTGTTCGCTTTAACCCTCTCTCTATCTTACGATTTCTCTAACAGATAAGACAAATAAAAAACTCCCTTGCCATTAATAGACCCCGAATTTAGGTGCAGTTTGAAACAGCGGAAAGATTGAAGGACTTTAAGAGTGTTAAATTAAAAAAATATAAATTTATATTTAGCTCCTGTGCCTCGCAATAGATGCAAACTTTTTGTTTTGCAGAGAGATTTAACCAGGTCATTAACGATTTCCCCCGAGAAACAGAAAATTTATATTTAGCGTGTGATGTTGTTAAATAGTGACGACGAGAAAGTAGAATTTCAGCGGAGCACAACAACTTTTTTTCTGTGCAGAAACGCGAAGCGTTATCGTTGCAGGAAAAGCGGCAGAAACAGGTGGTCGTGCGAACCTTGGCTCCCCAAGGAACACGCACGACTATCAACCATACTTTCCTGCTAATAGTACGTTCCCCGAAATCACGCGGTACGCCGCAGGTTCTTTGAAAACGCACGGCAGTGTGTCTAATAAAAACCGCATTCTCTCTTCTTCTCCTGCTCCGTTTCTTCCGGACTCTCACTCTTTCTCCCCGTTTTCCCGACGTGATTTGTAAAGCACGTAACGACGCGTTCCCTTTAATTACGCGGCATTACGTTTCTCGACGGCACACGTAGCAATTTAATGAAAACTACACGGTATAATGGATTCCTCGAGAGCTCGTAACGAAGCTTTCTCGGGTTTCCTCGAAAAGTTTATCGCACGATATTTTCCAACGATGCAATCGAAAACATTTTTTGTGCCGTGATAGCTGAGCCATTGGCACGCGGAGCCATTCTGTTTTCCATTTCCGCGATTCGTGACTTATTCGCGAGCTCTGTGCACACAGAAGTTACAGATTTATCGTGTCAATTGCTTGTTCAATCCGCTCACATTTTACAGATCATAACACTCTCCGTCTGTCACCGCAGGAATTAATTTTTAACCCTTTGCACTCTGAACCATTCTG
Organism: Halictus rubicundus; assembly: GCF_050948215.1. Taxonomy (NCBI): domain Eukaryota; kingdom Metazoa; phylum Arthropoda; class Insecta; order Hymenoptera; family Halictidae; genus Halictus; species Halictus rubicundus. The sequence continues at coordinate 2,403,138 of NC_135152.1, forward strand.
GACGTTGGCTATCAGCTACTCAGCGCTACTTTGTGGCAGAAACGTGCATTTACAGACCCTCGTATTATTTAGTATAGTTTTGGAACCAAGTAACGTATTATAATGATATTGGACTTATATGAATTGGTTGGCATCGAGAAATGTATATTTGCAAAAAAATCAATATTTTATTTTTTATAATTTTGTACATTGTGATAAACCTTAAAACACTCCCCAATATGCATTGCAGGCTGATTTGTGCACATTCGACAATAATAAGTCGTTTGACGCCTGCCACCAGTTGTTTTCCGGTCAGAACAAACAATGCAATCCCGTTTTCTTTGTCCCACATCGGGAATATGTAGTTTATTATCTAATCTATTGTCCGCAGAAGATGTGGATGGACGCGTTCTCGATTCACGAAAATCACCTCTCAACTGGTCAATGAGTGCCTTGACAAACTTGTGGTGCGTCATTGGCGTTTGATTATTTGTTTCTTTTGAGATGCGTTAAATAATGTAGGAGTTAATGACCCACATTTCCAACCCCCAAAAAAATAACTTCCTCCACCATTTCAGCGACTTACGGAGAAAACAATACGTCGAAGCGTCACTTTTCCGATTTTCTCACTCGTTAGATCTATCTATACCGCTTGACGCTTCAAACCAGACTGAGCTCAGCTTTGAAAATCTTTTCCTCCAGTTTTAGACTTGTTTATTTATATTTATAAATCTCACTATACAGTGCGAGTACCGACCTTTCTTCTACAAACTCTCCTTATCGCTCTTTTCAAGTGCGATAAAACCCGCTGACATTTTTTTTATATAGCTTAGTAATTTTACTATATTTTGATTTGATTTCTGGTGCTATTTCAAGAGAAAACTTCAGGGAAACATGCACGTCTCAAAAAGTTGCGTTGAAATAACTTAATTCCCCGTAATCACTAATAAACTTTAATGTCCCATGAGTGAGGACAGCGGAGTGCAAAGGGTTAAGACTCGGCAAATAATTGCCGTCGCCCAAATGTGGGTGATGCGGCACTCAACGTGTTAATTAATCAATAACACCACGATCGCACGGTGTATAAGAAAGATTGCAGTATTTCTCGACTATTTAGATCAGTAATATCATAAATGAGCCGTTTATTTTGAAAGTGGCCTAAGTCCACTTATACTTAAATTGAGATATTTAAGGGTTTGTGTTTCAATAAAATTATAAATATACGTATAGGATACCAGTGTGTCATACTGCTTAAGTGTATCTAAAACAGTTAAATTTACAGTTCCTATTAAAATAATAGCAATTATTAAATGAATCTGTTTTCTTACCAAAAATGGAGTTAAGCCACTTTCAAAGTTAACAACCAGATTCGCTATAAAATTTGAAAGAGCCCAAGTCCATTCGACATCATTTAAAATGCTTCAAATTGAAAAAACAATACTCAATATACTTTATATATCTTTACAACACTTCAAAAACACAATTTATGCAATTCAGGACATTTTCTAACTACATAGTAAGTCCATCATGTCCTTGTATTTCGCTGTTGCAATTCGTCTTATATTTTTATAAACTGGTGTCCATGCAATATTTTCGAACTTTCTTGGTCTACCCCGACGTAGCAATAAATCCAGGATTTTAAACATTGCATTCTCATCCATTGATATCTTATAGAAAATATTATATGATTCATCTCTCAAAAAACGCATCCAGCATATTTTTAACCAATTTATTGTTTCTCCGTTAGAATTATTTACCCTTTTAAAAATTGCGTCTTCCAAAAATTTCGTTGATATGAAATCCTCCTGTTTCATTTCATTTAGAAGAAAGTTATTATCTTCCCGGCACTTTTTGATAATGTCCTTCGGACATTACCAATAATGGATTGGACTTAGGCTACTTTCAAAGTGATGGTTTTAATTATTGAACTAACTGCGAAAACTTATGTGCCCAAAATTATCGTATATACTCCGAATATACTTAACCGCAGATGTTGTTTATGACAGCTAACTTGAAATTGTGCACGTAATTACGAGCAACAAAAAATAATTGACAAATGGACTTGGGCCACTTTCAAAATAAACGGCTCAAATACAATTCGATTACACGATACTGTGGGAAGTTCTGAGATAAAATTTAGAGAACTTTATGGATCGCAACGGGGATAACTGCATGCAAAAACGGGAATTCGCGCGAAGATCCACGTACCATCGATAAGGAGCGACGATTTAGGGGTCGAGAGCAGACGCTGCATTTTTCGAAGGAGCACGTCGTCGCGTCGTGTCGCATTTTCGACGAAAATACGTGCCAGGCACGTATCAATCTTCGAGGAGCGAAGAGCGCGAAAGCGAATGACCGTTCCGAACCGTCGGGAATGATTATGCTTTGCGGCGTGAAAAGCGAGCCAAAACGAGGCGGAAAAACGGCAACTCCGAGACCGTACGTGGAATTTCTCTCTCTCTCTCTCTCTCTCTCTGTCTCCCTCTCGCTCGCTGTCTCCGGGTCTCTCGACGGTGAATTTCGAAGCGCGCGTAACAGGAAAAATCGGCGAACAGCTCTCGGCCGAGAGGAAGTTTCCCGGCCGCGGGGCATGCACCGGAAGAAAAACGAGCGTTCCGCCGTGGCGACCACTTTCCTCGTATATAACAATAAGAGCGGGCGTTAGGGGCCCTCGAAAACTTGCGACGCTCGCCTGCGTGGAAACCTCTCGTTCTTTACAAAATCACACGCGCATTCGCCACGGTCCAAAACCACCCCCGCCCGTCGTAAACGTAAAATTTCGAAACGCACATGCATTCGCGATTCCGTGAATGTCTTGCGTTCCTGAAAATTCGACGTCGAATACGAGTCCTTGGTGTTCCATTCAAATTCGAGGGAGTTGCAATTTTTGGAAATATTTGCGAGTTGCATTGGCAATCGAAATCGATCCTTGCTCGATTACGCTATTTTTTAAAACGCGAGCTATCCATATTGGCACTCTTTTTACTTTTGATTACCCCCAAAAATCTTGGACCGTTTTAGAACCCACCAGTCCTAATCAAATTCGGTTCAAGCAACTGGAACTATGAGAAAAATTAATGTTTAACATTAGTCGTGAAATTGTATCAGCCACGCACGACGTATAATAAATGAACGATTAATAGGCTCCCTTGATAAGCAGCTAGGACCTCGCAGAAAACGTTCTAACGTGGATCCTGAAGACAAGCGACTCGCATACAATATTTCTGCCAATTTGACGGCACGAAAATCTCAGGATTAATTCGTGCTATTTGATGGAAACGGGCCGCCGCACAGTGGTGCCAAGGCGGCAAAAAATCCATTTTATAAATGTTCGATTTTTATAAAAAAAAATTTATTTTTGTATAGCCTACTAGTGCATGCATGATGTGCCAAAGTCAGATTTTTGAAAAAAAATTTTTTTACGGAGATATACGCATGGTAAATAACCATTTCTTCGCTCCTGGGAGATTCATCAGTTTTCAGTGCGATAGTTATGTAATTACTCCGCCTATAATTGAACACTTAGGGATCTCCAAATCATATGGGTTATTGCAATTGGCTTCAACTATAAACTGGCAAAAAAAATTTTCCAAAAAAAGTTGTTTAACATTATGTAATATCAACTACCCTGAAGCTCCTTTGCGTTACGCTCATTTTTTATTTATGGAGGAATACAAAACATCCTTCGAATAGCTTCGATCTGGAACTAATCGTTTTGGCAAGTTATAATATTGATCTAGCTTTGTGCAAAAAATCATGAGATACTTCGGGATGCTTTCGCCGCAATTTAAGTTTAAATGTCAACTTTCGGAATTTCCAGGAATGAATCGCGCGGAAGTCATGATTATTTGATGTTTCAGGTGAAATTTTTAAGGGATACATAACAGATAATAAAAAAAAATGTGACATTCATACATATAAAAAAATATTTAATAACAATTTTTTATGTTAAGTAAACAAAGTTTTCGTTCACTGGACCACTGTCGCAAAAATGCAACAGGTATTTGTTGGTAGTGCTCCAATGAACGCTCTTAAAATAATTTATCTAAGATAAAAGAAATTGTTATTAAATATTTTTTTATACATAAAAAATTAATAAATCATATGCACTTCACATTTTTCTTTATTATTTAGAAATATTTCTAAAAAATTTCACCTGGAACATCAAATAATCGTAACTTCCGCACGATTCACTCTTGGAAATTCTGAAACTTGATATTTAAACTTAAATTGTGGCGAAAGGGTCTCGAAGGGTCTCATGATTTTTTGCACAAAGTTAGATGAATATTACACCTTGCCAAAACTATTAGTTCCAGACCAAAATCTATTAAAGGATTTGTTGTATGCTTCCATAAACAAAAAATGGGCAAACAACAGAGATTTTCGATTAGCCCATATTACCTAATGTTAACAACTTTTTACAAAATTTTTCTTTGCCAAATAAGCGTTGCACCTGTGGCAATCTCTCCACAAATTTTCAAACAAATTCGTTGGATAGTTTCGTTTTTACAGATTTTTTGCCGCTTTTTGGCCATTTGGCACCACCGTGCGCCGTGCTCCGGAGGCTCGACGAGCCGTGAACGTCGATCTCGCAGAAAAATTCGCCGGGTCTCGATCATTCCAGCCGACTGAACGGCTCAAAGACGTCACTGAAACACACCTATCGATGAGATATCGCGGACGCCTAACCCCGCTGTCTGCGGATCGAAGGGATTTCGGAGAGCGTCTGAACGGAAAAGGGCTCCAGAGAGAGCCTGCTACGATCGGGGGTGGCAGGGGTGCGAGGAGAGGAAGGGGGCTCGTGGATATTTAATTTTCCACGAGCCCCGAACCAGCCTTTCCGCCAGTCGAATTGATTCGTTCTCTCGCGAACTGGCTGGCTGGCCCCATCGCGGAACCGATGCCAGGATTTTCCCACGGAATATCGCTCTCTTTCATCCCTCTTTCATCCCCCCGAACCCTCTCCGTCTTTCTCCGGCCGTTCTCCCTCCTCTGATATTCAATTATCCGCGAATAAAGAACGCGGTTGGTGCGCCCGGATTGTCGCACTGTGGCTTAACATGCGACTTCCGCCGAGCTAAATTTTATTTTTACGTCTTGTCTCGGGTTGTTTGTGTGCCCGTTTGCGGTTGTGTTCTTGTTTTCATGTCTGAAATTTCTCATCTGTGAATTTTTATGTGGGAGACAGCACGATGAATTGGATGCGAGGAGGGTAGTTTGTATTTTATCTTTTGGAAAATGTCTCTCAGAATATTTTCACGTTTTCCTACCGTCTTTGGAATCGTCCTAACGATTTTCACTGGAGATGTAGTACACTAAGGAATAGACTGCGGATTTTTATGCAAAATAAAAATGTTGCGCGTCGATTCTGAGTAACAGAGGCCAAGTGAGTAATAGTTCTCACTTTCTTTGATAATTTTGGTAACGTGAAAATAATACGTCGATTTTTAAATTCTCTTAGTCTTCTCAGTGATTGAAATGGCACCTACCCACTTCTGTTGTAAATACATCAAATCCGCGGTGCAATGATAATTCAGGAATAAATAATTCCGAGTATTTTATGCGGGAAATTCTAACTTCATTTTTTTTTTGTTATTGCTCTACCGCGTTTCGATTTAACGCTCGTCGTCATCCCTCTTTTTGTCTCCGTCCCGCTCGATTTTTCTCACACCACCGTGATTTCTGCAGCTTTCGAGGGTTGCGCGGGAGGAAGTGGAAGAGGAGGAGGGTTGCTGCCGTGATCTTCGGTGTCTGTCGTCGAGCGATCAACCCTTTCACCGGCTCCCCCACAATAGAGCCCAGCCATTGTACGCCGACCGGAGAATTTGATTACCCGATCGAAAGACTATCTCCCGGGACAAGCTGCTCGTGATTACGCAGCCACCGGTTAATTAACGCGAGCGTTTCAATTCGACCGGAGCACTCGCGCCCGCGCGCGCTCTCTTTTCCATTCTTTCGCTCGCGAGTCGACCCCGGCCCGGCTCGGCCCGGCCCGGCCCGGCCCGGAGATATCGAGATATCGAGAACAAGCGCGGTCGATTCTTGCGCTGTTCGACTCGATCGGCTCCAGCCTCGACCACCCTTTTTCTCGCGGCCCCTTTTATTGCAACAGCTGTACGGATCTGTTCCTCGCCCTCGATATTAATCCACCGTTACTCCGTTTAATTGTGTAACTGCCTTCGAAATGAAACGGACGCGGGAAACAGTATTAAAATAATTTCCTGCCTTGCATTTTTCGGGGGATCGAAGAATACAGCTGTTTCATTTATTCATCAAGATTAGCTACCAAAGAGATCAATATGAATAAGACAAATTTCATGACTTATTTGATGAAAACCAGGATTCAGGAACAAGTTTTTAATTTATCAACTAGAAAATTCGTAGCATAGAATAGAAGTGTTTTTAATTTTTCTTATTACGTATGATTTCTTGTATTTTAAAAAACTGTCCACTCTGTAATCGCGTAAGGATCCGCAGTCTGATGATAGTATAGTTTCTCCGTGAGAAATGGTTCTGGGAAATTTTGTACGTTTGCGGAGTCCATGATATTTTTTCGTCGAAGACCAGAAAGAAACGACAACGGAGAACACGTAATCCGATACAGAGAGGATTTTTTAGCCGACTCTCTGAAAACCGGCGACTACGTGGGAAATTCCGGGGGATTTCGCGTGGAATGGCAGGTGTGCGCGCGTGTGTTCCACAGGATGCAAAAGGATTGGTCGACCGCGTCGAACTGCTCTTATCCAATCGCGCAGAAACCTGTTCAACCGTACAGCACCCGATAACGATAACGACGAGTCAACGATACAAGAAGATCACGGTCTCGCAATCGACCAAAAGAAATCGTAACGATCGCGTTACGTTGCAATCCCCTTGGGAAACGACTGATATCCGGGAATTTCGCCAGAAAGTCAATCTTGTATCCCTACGCAACTAATGCCCATCTCGAATTATACTCATCCGCCTCGGAAACGAAAAGATGAACAATTGAGACAATTTTCGGTAGCAGAAAATTGTATTCGTTCGACTCGACAAAACTGCTTCTTCTTTACGAGATCAAAAATTTATGTTCGCTCTTTTCCCGAACGAAAAGCACTCTTCGAGAATGAGTATCCTTCGCTGTGCAAAATAACTAGACTGCGGATTTTATGCATTCACGACAACAATAGATGGGTGTAACTTCGAACAATATGGAGATTAAAGGAATTTGAGAACGTTGAGATATTACTTTGTAACTTTTTAGAACGATTAAAGAGAGTAACAAATTCCTGATTGGTTCCTCTGAATTGCTATTAACAGAAACAATTCTTATTTCTCATAAAGATCCGCATCAGCAGCAGCAGCAGAAATAGTTCCACGTTTTTCTTCAACACTCTGAGCATCGCGCAGTCTAACTTAAAAGATTTCCACGCCAGTACATTCACTGTCCCAAATTTCGAATCTGCAGACTGCAGGAAGACTCTAAAAGCGTATCGGGTGCCCTGCATCTAAACAATTTCAATTTTTATTTCGCTCAATAAATTTGATTTCACGAGCCACGCTCAAATCGTCCAAGCTGTCGGCGACACTATAAATTACTCCCGCCAGCACGGTATATAATCAAGTAATTGATCCTTTAAGCCCGTTCGAATAAATTCGGTCCCGTTCCACGAAAGTTACCATAGAAAAGGATCCTCGAGTCTCGATCTCAATCTCCGTGCGACCGATTTACGATTTGTCCGTAAATTGAGTTTCGCTGACGGACAGGGGCCGCGATGGGAACGAAAACGTCGATGAAAAATACTCTGCCGGAGAGAGGTTTGCGACCAAGAAGAATAAACGGGAACGGTCCTTCTCCTTCTCCCCCTCTCTCTCTCTCCCTCCTTCTCTTCCCGTTTCTGGTTCGACAACGGATTATAAGCGACCGCGATTTATCACGCGTGCATCGTAAAATAGGGTTCGAAGAATAGGGACTCGCGTGAAAAATACGCGACGGTTTTTACGACCGCCTTTCTCCGGCACTTCGCGATAAGAGGGATGATCTGCGCGACGCCTAGGAAACACACGAGATTCGCTTCGTTTTCCCTGGAACTCTGCTTCCCACCTTCCTCCCCCTTTTTCTGCATGTTCGCGGCGTTTCCGGGGGAAGTATGGTCCCTCGAATATTTAAGATCCGTCGCTCGAGGCGCGCGCCTCCTCGACGATTCTGCAACCAGCAGTCGAAGGAAACAGTTGTCTTTCATTTTTAAAATGATCCGGTTCGAAAGTACGCGTTTCGACATTTTCAGTTCTATACATATTTTCCGAGTTCTGTAAACACGCGAATGGTCATTAAAATATAATGCGAGAGGTACTCCGGGACAAAAAGATAAGAAATCACATATTTTTTTCTCGTTTGACACCATAAACTGAAGGAAATTAATATTTTAATATGTAAAGATTTTTGGACATGTCAATATGTACAATGTACTGAGTATTATCCACAAAATTCACGTCAACGGAATTGTAGGAACGAAAACGTAAATATTGTGGTCCGCAAACGGGACAAAATGATAGCACAACTAGCAGATTTTCGATTCTCAGTTGTGTATAAGATCCTGTAGTGGATACATGCATTGTACAACCTAATTGATAAAGTGTGTACGTCGTTTATTTGTGCTTATTTGATAAAAAGAACACAGTACAGTGTTAGAAATGGGTCGTGGAAAAAGATTAAATGTATGTGAAATACATACAATATTGAAGATAAAGGAAGAACAATATTCAGTTACAAAAATATCAAAAGTTGTAAATAGAAGCCGAAGAGTAATGATAAACTTATTAAAAAATCCTGAAAATTACGGAAAAAGGAAAAGTTCTGGGCATCCACAAAGTTTAATTGCTCGTGAAGAACGTGTAACATTAAGAACAACATCAAATTCAAGCATGACTGCGAGACAAATCGCAGAAAGTGTTGGTGTGAACACTAACGTAAAAAATGTACGCCAGGTTTTACAAAAATGCAAGCATTTAATGCGAATGAAATTGCAGAAGAAACCTTGGTTAAAGAAGGAGCATAAAGCGTCCCGCTTACAATTTGCCAAAAAGCTTATAAATGTGAGAACAAAGTGGCAGAGAATCATACTTACTGACGAAAAAAGATTTAATTTGGATGGACCAGACCAGCCTAGGTTATTACTATCACGATTTGAGAAAGGAACAGCAATTTTTAAGCCGTCGCCAAATGGGAGGCGGTAGCATAATGATTTGGGCCGATGTTGGACACCGGGGTAAACAGAAATCAAATTTGTAAAAGAACGAATGAATAGTGAACGGTATATTGAAATGATAAATGAAGAATTAAACACATATGCCGTAAGAATTGCTGGAAATAAATACATATTACACACGGCAAAAGTAGTATAGAAATACTTTTCTTCGAAGAATATTCGTGTTTTAGATTGGCCGGCAGGATCCCCCGACCTCAAAATTATCGAAAATTGTTGGGGACATCTTGCCGGAGCCGTATACCAAAATAGCAGACAATTTCAAAATGTTAACGATTTAAAACAATGTATCCTGGATGAGTGGGAGAATATTCGCCAAAAGGGATTAAAAAATTGTATAAATCTTTAGCAAACGGAATAATCGAGGTCATTCGATGTAAAGGAGGTTCTACAAAATATTAAGGTTTGATTTTTATTGATTAATTGTTTTATATTTCAAGTTTTTCGTTAAGCGTACTATCATTTTGTCCCGTTTGCAGACACTATTTACGTTTCCGTTCCTAGAATTCTGTTGACGTGATTGTTGTGGATGATACTCGGTACATTATACGAGGGTGGTCTGAAAAGTTTCCGACGTAACAAAGATATAAGGCATTTTTTCCTCAAAATTATTTTTATTTCTCTACATAGTCTCCTTGTAAGTCTATACACTTGTCCCAGCGATCCTCCCATCTCTCCAGCCCGTCCAAATAGTACTTGCCGTCTTTCTCTGCAAAATAGATATTTACAAAGGTGATGGCTTCCTCAATTGATGAAAATCTCTGTCCTCCGAGTGCAACTTTTAACTTGGGGAACAAAAAGAAGTCGCTTGGAGCTAGATCTGGTGAGTAAGGTGGGTGATCAAGCAGTTCAAATCGTAATTCGTGGATTATTGCCATGGCAATCGTTGAGGTGTGAGACGGCGCATTGTCTTGGTGGAACAAGATTTTTTTTCTGCAAATGTGGCCGTTTTTCCGCAATTTCTGCCTTCAGCTTGTCAAGTAATGATGCGTAGTATGCTCCTGTAATGGTTTTCCCTTTTCGAAGATAATCGATAAAGATAACTCCACGACTGTCCCAGAAAACAGTCGCCATCACTTTCCCAGCCGAAGGAGCAGCCTTTGCCTTTTTTGGCGCCGATTCCCCATAAGCAGTCCACTGTTTTGACTGCATTTTTGATTCGGGAGTGTAATGGTGTATCCAAGTTTTATCAACAGTAATTAGCCGGCGCCAAAACTCTGATTTATTGCGCCTAAATTGCACCAAAAGAGCGATCGAAATGTTCATTCGAACACGTTTCTGAGCCAACGTGAGCAAACGCGGCACCCAACGCGCAGACAGCTTTCTCATACCTAAATCTTCATTCAATATGTGACAAACACGTTCTTTGGATATATTCATGGCCTCTTCTATCTCTCTAACTTTAATTCGACGGTTGTCTAGCACCATTTGGTGAATTTTGGCGATGTTATCGTCACTGGTTGCAGTTTTTGGGCGTCCCGAACGTTCATCGGCACCCAAGCTGGTACGGCCACGTTTAAATTCTGCTGCCCAAAATTTCACGGTGGTAAATGATGGTGCAGAGTTCCCGTATACAGCGTCCAACTCTTATTTGATTTGCGTAGGCGTATTGCCTTTCAAAAATAAATATTTAATCACAGCTCGATACTCGAGTTTTTCCATTTTCACAAAAACACTCACAGCAACTTACTCAAACGACTGTTAAACAATAACTGAGTGTCCGAAATGGCTGAAATTTTGGTGAGTACCTGTCAAAGCATGCACAAACACACTCCAGTACTTTTGTCGACGAATACTGCCATCTTCATGTTGAGGTCGAAAACTTTTCAGACCACCCTCGTACATATTGACATGTCCAAAAATGTTGACATATTAACCTTTAGCACTCGAATGGCGACTGTAAGGCACCAATAAAAATTGCTGCATCATTATTCAAATTATTTTTTACATTACTAAATTTGTTTGTATTTAATGAATTATTAAACATTTAAGTATTGTACGAGTAAATTGCACCATATTCGTATGTATAACATGAAAAAAAATATATATATAGAAGGGAAATATTCTAGGTTCGAAGAAATGTTTCGTTTTGAAGTTAAGATAGCTTCTAGTGCAAAGTGTTAAAATATTAATTTTCTTCAGTTTATGGTGTCAAACTCGGAAAAATACGTGATGTGCTATCTTTTTGTCCCGGAGTGTAGATTATTTCGTAATATTTGCAAGTCTATGAACAAGGACCGAACCACGATTGGAAGAAATAATCGCAGGCTCGTCGAAGGGAGGAGTCAGCGAGACGGCGCGTTTCGCATTCGCTTTTATAGCGTTCGCGGTGTGTTTCAGAATCGCAAAGCAGAGAGTTATACGGCCGGCAAGCGGCTAAACAAGAATTTAATGTCCGGTTTCGGTCGCGCGTATGAGTTACGATACGAGTCGCCATAAATTCATTTCGTTTACGCGCCGCCGCTGCACTCATTTGCGTAAAAACGTGATAAAAGCTCGTTCCTTTCATTAGACTTTACATGGCACGGTGGTAACGACGCGGCGCGACCCGACGCGACGCGACGGGAATGCACTGTGCGTATTTGCCGGTTTCCTCTGGCTGCCTGATTATCCGCGAAACTGGTTGCCCGCTGAATATAAACAGAAACGAAGCTGTTACCGTTCCGCGTGTATGCAACAGCGCCGTATCCTTCCGACTATCGCTACTCTCGCGGCTGTAAATCGTAAATTGCTGCACGGTGATAGTGTACACAACTGTTTAGGGCATTGTTCGGCTGAAATCTTATCGTTTCATTTAGTAGAAACCAGTATACACTCCAGCGGTGACGGTACAAGAGCTTGAGATTACATCGTTGCGGGTGGAACGTCGAAAGACGATTTTTTTTCCACCGCGATGTGGGTTGTCAAAAGTCTGAAAAAATTCATAGACATTACATTCAATAATAGGTTTACTTTTTGAAAAACATTAACAAAATCGCCGTGAAACTTCTATTGGAAATCTGGATTTTTCGAATTTTCTCACGTCGCGTTCTACAAAAAAGGATTTTCGATCAAATATAACAGTTAATTAATTCTGTAAAAATAATTAACATGCACCCGCAATGTCTCAGATCTTTCTGCAGGATTTTTACAAGCGATTGAACGGAAGAGAAGCATCGGGAGCCGATGGGTCCGAGGCGAAAGGTAGAAGGTGCTTTAGGAAACGATCTCTCCCGTTGAATCGCGGCGCGAATGCGGGACAATAATAACGGGGATAATCGGTAGAAAGGCGATCCCATATCGCATAAGTCTGCCCGTCGTCCCGACGCCAGGATATTTTCCGCAGGGTCCCGCGAAACCCGCGCAGCCAGCTTGTAAACAGCACTGAATCTGCTCGGAGAAAACTCGACCCGATCCCGATGGTTGCTCCATATAATATATGTAACGATCCCGATCTCCAGGGACGTCGCGTGGCAGGGGGAACACGTACCGCATCCATTTGCCTCATGGAAAATTAATTATTATCCTGGCAACTCCCAACCGTGGCACTCTAAGCACTCCGTCGAATCCGAAATTTCAACGTGTTCGCCTGTTGTCGGACGGGAACTTCCGTCTTCCGGCTCCTTATCGATCCCGTCGTTCCTCTTTGTTTTTTCTTCTTCCAGAGAGAGAAAAAGAAAGAGCTATAACTCGTCCGGCTGCATATTTCCCGTGTTGCGTTTCGCTTCGAGCGTTTTCCCTCTGTTTGATCCGCGATCGTTCAAACATGCATTCGAACGCTTCGTGCGCTCGAGGGTTTCTTCTTGTTGGGCGCCGATAGCGTTTCATTTTGCAGCAGACAATCACAATTAAAATTGTCTTCGTTAATTTCAAGCTAAGGGAGCCACACAGACGTTCGTTACTTTTCTTAACACGTTAACTGGCATGACAGTGATTTTTGTCTAGGTTTAGACATTCATTTTTATTGTGACATATCCAGATAAACCGAATTTTATTAAGATCTTTAGAATTCAAAAGTAAGTGAAAGTAAGTAAAATTTCTAGTTTCTCTTTCCTTAATTAAATTACTCTGATTTTGTAAGAATCTATGGGAATGATATGTGGCAGTGTTAATGATTCTAATAAGTAATAAGCTGGAAATAATACAGCAGCATTCAGACAGAAATAGTGTAGTTATTGTAAAATAGGTGAAAGAAACATTATGCAGTGTATAAGGAAATTTTGAAATTCTTCTTTTGGGAGTGATCGATTTTTGTTGTGGAATTTCTATTTCATAATCGATTCTTCTTTTATTTCCTGTCCCGTGTTCCTAGAAGGCTTCGAGGAAAAGAATCCATTAAGAGTTTATCATCCCGGGTTCTACCTTCGAGCTGATTTTGCGAGTGGTAGTGCCGTGAAACTGAGGCTTCAGCGGTTTTGTCCGGATTAAGAGGAAAAATAGAGCGGCGGCGGGGGGTGCCCGAATAATCGTGGGAAGACATCAGATGTTTACGGAAATTCATACTTCCGGCGGGCGGTCCCCGAGATATTCGGATTACATCGACGCTTTTTTCTCCGGCTCTTCTTGTCGGCGCGTTTCCCCTGTCTCTAATCTCAGTTGCACGATTAACATTCTAGTGGTAACGCTCCGGCACGGTTCTGGCTCGATTAAGAGCAGAACCTGGGTTCGATGTGACTTACAAAACGTGGTACCACTGGTAACCAGGATTGTTCTTCCTCGAGGTATTTGGTTGTGTAACAACGTACGCACGTTTCCAGTCAATGAAAAGTTTGATTATTGAAACAAAAAGGCCGCAGATTCTAATTATAACTCGTTATGCACGAGCAACGGGAAAAGGCTAATTTTAGGGGACCCATAAGTAATCAATTATTTTGAAATCTAAAACAAACTTTGTAAGGTGGAGTGGGGTAAACCCGACTCAGAAATTGTAAAGTTTACTTTAAACTGATGTATTTTCTATCTATTCCACTAAAACCTAATAATCTTAGTGTTTTTATTTAGCGCGTGGTTTATTCTTTCAGTTGCATTAATTTGGATTAAAAATATCTTCTGAAACTTATGATTTTCTTAATAAATTAAAAACAGTGCTGCCAGGGCGGACTTCCCCGGAACTGGGGCAAAACTGCACCTACCTGTTTAAAAATTATTGAATCATTATGATTGAACGATTGAATTATTATTATTATTATTTTTTGTATTTTATAGTGCTTATTACAAGCCCTATAAACAGTCATTCGGCCAGCTTTAATTTCTGCCAATGCTTCAGCCAACATTTCCTTTGTATAGTGCGGTGTTGTTTTCTTTACATAACTTTGGACCATCGTGGGGTTGCAAAAGTATTATCAGTCTAAAAAATTCAAAATTAAATGCCTACCAAGAAGGGAATTTAATGAAACAGTTGAATAAGTAAGAATTAAAATGTAACATTGGGTAAATTCGTACTATAGTGCGGTTTTGCCCCGATGGATAGTCCGAATTTGCCCCGTGCTCAAATATTTCCTGAGTGAGGTTAGACTATTATTTTATCAAAAAATATAAAAGAACTGATATATTTTATTACTATAAAGGAAACTTACCTTACTATACGTTGTGCCTATCGAAGATAAACACATAGATTTGTAAACTATTGCTTAAATTAGCGTTTTATAATACTTAACTCAATCTTTGCTCTGCACCTGGAAACACCATGCACTTTGTCGAACGAGTTAAACGCGGGAATCGCAGAATACATGGCAGCCATCTATGTTGATCATTGAATACTAACCAAAGGAAGATTTCTACCTTACAGTTGGTACAATGCAACGTATATTCGAATAAATAAGGGCCTAGTGCGGATTTGCCCCGTGTACGGATTTACCCCACTGCACCTTAGTAGATTAAAGTTTTTATTTCTTAATTTATTATATAATCTCCATCACTATCAAGGACAGTTTGCCATCTTTTCCGCAAATTTTAAATCCCCCTCTTATAGAAATCCAAGATCAGTGAAGCAAAATATGACTCAAGGTACCTCCTTACATCTTCTACAGAAGCGAATCTTTTATTTCTTAAATAATGCTCCAGAGATCTGAAAAGATGATAGTCAGAGAGAGCAATATCCGGTGAGTACGGGAGGTGCGGTGAAACTTCCCATTCCAATTCTTTGTTTTTTCGTGAGTGAGTTAACGCTGTATGGGGTCGGGCATTATCAATTTGCAGTATTACACCTTTTCTCTGGACTAAAGATGCCCTCTTTTTCAATACTTCTGAATACAGCCGTTGTAATTTCTGACAATACAACTCAGCAGTAACTGTTTCTCCAGGTTTCAACAATTCAAAGTGAATTGTGCCATGACAGTCCCACCAAATGCACAGTAACACCTTTCTAAGTGATAAGCTAGGTTTAGGGGTTGATATTGCGATTTGATTTGCAGAAAGCCATTGCTTGGAACGCTTTATGTTATCATAAAGAACCCATTTTTCATCTCCGGTAACGATTCTGCTAAGAAATGGATCTCTACAAAATCTGGATAGCAACGAAGTGCAAATTGATCGACGAATATTCTTCTTGGTCTCAGATAATTGATGCGGTACCCATATTCCTTGCCTATATGTCTTTCCCATTTCGTTTAGGTGCCTTTGTATAGTTGACCATGTGGACCCAAGGCTTCTCGATAATTCTTGTATACTTAATTTTGTATCAGCTTCCACTAGAGATTTTAGGGTGTCATCATCAAATTCAACTGGTCGTCCACTTCGAGGCCTGTCAGAGAGATCATAATCACCAGCAGCAAACCTTCTGAACCAACGTTGACACTTGTTGACCTTCAATACATCTCCATAACATCGCAAATTTTCTTTGTTGTTACCGTTGCATTAAATCCCGTATGAAAATGAAAAAGTATGCAATGACGAATATGATCCTCGGAAGGTACGGACGCGGCCATTTTATTACAGGGTTGTAAAAAAAGATTATACTTTTTAGAATATTTAGAACACAGGCTGCTTTACAGAAAACTGTAAAAGAATACGTGTTTCCTCTTCAACGATCGGTACAGAACTAAAGACAAAACAAATTCTTTGCAAATAACACTGTCCAACAAAATTAAACTTTTTTCGAGTTTTGCAATACCTGTTGGGTGATTCTTATACACTTTGTCATCCTAAAACCGAATCTGAAAGTAGAATTGCTCCATCACGCAACGTTTTCGAAAAATTTTGGTTTTTGTAAAAATGCCCGATTTTGATACGAAACGACGTGTTACGCAAATACTAAACACGCGAGAAAGTTCAAATTTGAGTCAAGAGATAGAGGGGACTCTCCTCTACATATTCATATAGTCAATTATATTTTTATGGACTTCCTAATAGTTGTAAATGGTTGTTAAAGTTTGAAAATGTGCCGACGCGGGTACTTTGTACGCTCTATTTTTGTATTTATGTGAAAAATCTTTCATCTAGCAGGAATTTACTATACAGGAATGCATTCTACAGACATTTCTGGTAAAGAAACCATTCACGAAAAGTATTTGGTTCCCTTAATGTACGAGAAGGATCAGAAAATGTTAATTGACAGCGTGTGCGCGACGCGTTCGCGCCAGACGGCCATTGCAGCCTTTTCGCGACTCGCCAGGGCCGTCGCTATGCGTAGTCGATGTTGGTACCACTCAAGTATGTCTTTGCTTACTATGCTTAATTAAATACATTTTTTTTTGTCTTTTTGGGTGCCAATCATTACAAAAGATTATAAAAATACGAGTTATATTCACATTTCATTGTGGAAATGCTTAATAAAGAAAATTGAATACAAAAACTTACCTATTTCTGATGTAAACAAATTAAAAATGTTTCCGCCTTGCTTGACGTTTGTTCCTGGTATCCCGATTTTCAATAATAAGTGTCCAGCAGTAATCAGCAAGCATCCGCACGTGTCTTTTCCTTTGTAACGTTTCCATTGTTGAAATATCTTGATGAAAGATTAATGCTGGAATTGTATTCCTTGTTTTGATTTTAAAATAATTTCGTCATGAATATAACAAAAACAGTCCGGCTGATTTATACACTTCCGCGAGATTTTATCAATTTAATATAGAGCGATCTATGTCTGAATTGTGTACTTCGATCAATAAAATCGATAAAAATAGTCCCATTTACATAGTGTTTGGACTTATTTTAATCGGAAGAATCTTGAATGTCCATTGGTATTACAATTATAAAGATAAGACAACAATTACTGAAAATAAAATTTTCCAGTCACCGCATTGCTGCGGTCAATTTTCTTTATTAAGCATTTCCACAATGAAATGTGAATATAACTCGTATTTTTATAATCTTTTGTAATGATTGGCACCCAAAAAGACAAAAAAAAATGTATTTAATTAAGCATAGTAAGCAAAGACATACTTGAGTGGTACCAACATCGACTACGCATAGCGACGGCCCTGGCGAGTCGCGAAAAGGCTGCAATGGCCGTCTGGCGCGAACGCGTCGCGCACACGCTGTCAATTAACATTTTCTGATCCTTCTCGTACATTAAGGGAACCAAATACTTTTCGTGAATGGTTTCTTTACCAGAAATGTCTGTAGAATGCATTCCTGTATAGTAAATTCCTGCTAGATGAAGGATTTTTCACATAAATACAAAAATAGAGCGTACAAAGTACCCGCGTCGGCACATTTTCAAACTTTAACAACCATTTACAACTATTAGGAAGTCCATAAAAATATAATTGACTATATGAATATGTAGAGGAGAGTCCCCTCTATCTCTTGACTCAAATTTGAACTTTCTCGCGTGTTTAGTATTTGCGTAACACGTCGTTTCGTATCAAAATCGGGCATTTTTACAAAAACCAAAATTTTTCGAAAACGTTGCGTGATGGAGCAATTCTACTTTCAGATTCGGTTTTAGGATGACAAAGTGTATAAGAATCACCCAACAGGTATTGCAAAATTTTTTTGGTGTTGGACAGTGTAATTGATTACTTATGGGTACCCCTAATATCTTAATCTCCGGCTAGTTACGTGGATGTTGATTATTGTCGGTGCCAGGGCTGAAAGGGTTAACTGAAATCTTAATAAATGATTTATCGATCGATGTTCGGCCGGGTGGCCTGGTCCCGTCATTGGGCTCCCGTGTTTCGGAAGGAATTCCGTGGCGCAAAGTTCATCGGCGGAAGTTTGTCCCGATACTCGGAGCCATTAGCCTCGATCGCGAATTCTTGTTGTTCCTCGGCGGCGCAGGACCGCAATAAATAAGTCGTTGGTTAATTATTCGGTCCTGGGGAACGGTGTCATCGAGGGATAAATCTTGTATCGGGGAACCAAGATCGATCGCCTCGAACTCGCCGTTTCTCCGGGGTCTGGTCTCTTCATGAAAAATTCAGACCTTCTAAGTCCGACGGTTCTTCTTCTTAGGAAGAAAAAACATACACACACAAACACACACACCCATCTATCAGGGACGCCATTCTTAATCCGATCCGGAGAACCAAAGTCACCGAATTCCCAGAGTCCTCCACCGGTGCCATCAAACCGTTCGTTTCATAGTTGTTTACGTTCACTGTACGATGAAGAGGCTCTTGTAACTTTTACAGTAGGTACTAGACTGTAAACTGGCCGTCTTTACGCGTTTGTGGTCTTCGAGGGACTCGCGAAGCTCGTGAAAACATTCTGCGTTCTCTAAACCTTCTGCAGAATTATCGCGAATTCGCAAAAGAATTCAAATATTAGGTGTATAAATTAACTCGTGGCTCTTATGTTTTATCAATTGTAATTTTCCTTGATTGCCTGTAAGATGGAAGCGCGAGCTCCGAGTTAATTTGTACGCCCAATATTATATTTCACAGGGCGCTACCAAGAAGGAAATAATCGTAGGCGGATTCCTCGTGAAAAATTGAACCAAAAACGTGGAATACTGATACCAATACTAATTTTCGGAGCTTCGTCCGCGAGAAAATAAAATTGAAAAACTCCACGGACGGGGATAATCGCACGCGACGGGTGTTCGAAGTTAATTTCCTCGGAAGCAAAAGTCTCGGTCGAAGGATCGTTATGTGGTGTTCTGGTATTTTTTCACAAGGAGCCGGCCACGCCCATCGAGGGCGATGGATCTTGATCTCCGACGGATTTTCTTAGGCGATCGATCCCGCTTGTTCTCGACGGGACTGAAGAAAGTAGCGTGGCGGGTTAAAAAGTACACTCACCGGGCTGGCAGGTTGTAATCACGACGGCTAAACGGAGTATCGACAAGTTGCGGTCGATAGCCCTTTTTTCCCCGGCGCCGGGACACTGATGGATGAAGGTCTTAGGGCCCGGGCAATAAATCATCGGGCATCGTCCGATGAATCGGCGCCCGGCCGATCATCGGATGACGGGTTGATTCGCTGGGTGGCTCCCCTTCGTTTCGATTCTCATACAAATTGGCCGGCAAGGATTTCCGCTGCTTCCGACGATCCTCCGGCGCCGTTTTCCGGTTCGAAAACAAAGACGAGTCGTTTTTTTTTTTATGAAGCTATAAAACCCCACATGGGATTATTAGCAGCATGCACATGGCTGTGCATGCTAACTTTACATTACGTAGGTGGCTTATAACTAGGATTGAGACAATAGAATGAACGTTTTCGAATACAATAATAACACTAAGGATATAAACAGTGAGACTAAAGAAATGAATGTATGAGAAAGATCGAATTATTTGTTACTATTAAGCATAGTTTCCACGCCAATAAATATGTCAACATCCTCTAAATATTTTTGGAGTTTAACATTGCAAGTAGACATGCCTCTGCAATTCCAAAAGACAGCTTTGAGGTTAGTGTTAATGCGATAGCTCGAAATATTAATATTCATGAATAGTGTAGATAAGCTTAAGTTTTCTGTGGAATGTGAGCAAGATCTTCGAGAGAGAGGGTCACATCGGAGTCGGTTCCAAGGTCTAGAGATGTATTAGAGATATCTTTTTCCTTATCTTCGGACCAGCTGTTGTTAAGTTCCAATTTCTTGATAATTCTAGAGGTTCTATTTTTAATAGATCTACTAGAGAGACTAGAGTAAGTTTCCCGAAGCATCTTCACAAGTTGAGATAGGTCGTCAGTGAAGGAGTGGGCCAGTTGAACGATGTTTGAATTACTCTTGGCTTTTGATAGAAATTCTTTGTATTGATCGTATCGTAAGATATATGTATCAGGATGTTGACTAAGAATATGCCTAATTGGATCCAAAGCTTGGTCCAATTCATCCATTATCTTAGAGCTAACCATTTCACTAGAGTTCTCAATTTTTTTCTTTTTCTTAACTGGAACGACTGACCTTTTAGCTGAGATAGGATTTGAGAAGTTTGCATCAGCTAAGTCATTACCTGAAGTAATGTTAAAAAAACAGTAGAGTGTACTTTTTTAGGTTTCTCCGAGATGCCGTGTGAAGTATTTGACGTTGTAGAGGAGAGAGGTCTTTTACTAAAACCTTTGGTTAATCCAAGATTTTTAGCTTCACCAGGATCAGGAAAGGTTTCTTGCAAGTCTTTTTGGTTGATTAATTGAGGACAGTTCATCGTGTCCACGTCAGGATCCTCTACACGAGTCAATAAGGAAGGAGCGTTACACTGTTGAATTGGATTATAGTTAGAGGTCGGGCAGTGTTTAGC
The DNA here is from genome assembly GCF_050948215.1 of Halictus rubicundus. Lineage (NCBI taxonomy): Eukaryota > Metazoa > Arthropoda > Insecta > Hymenoptera > Halictidae > Halictus > Halictus rubicundus. The sequence goes on from NC_135152.1 coordinate 2,423,964, forward strand.
CACATGACCTTCCTTCTTACACAGGAAACAAGTTAGACTATCCGTTGAGATGAAAATCCAGTATGAAGTATCCTCGAAGTTAACTTGTATTTTCTCCGTAAGTTTGCTTACATCATCTGGATGGATGTAGATTTGTCGACGAAAACTGAGGATATGTGAGAATCCTGGTTCAGAGAATCCCACTCTGATGAAGGACATGGGTGAAACTGTTCTAATTCCCATTTGTTTAAAAGAGTCCAATATCACAGAATGTGGGATGCCAGGGCACACATTAGAAAGAGTAATGCGTTTAGATTTCATGATACAAGGTCTAACAGATACTAGACGGCCTTTAATATTTATACAGTCATTTTTTGACGTGATCTCGGCTACTAAGGATTTCTCAGATAAGTATATACATACTCTATTATTAGAGATTCTTGAGCCAAACCTTATATTGATAGGATTGGTAACCTTTGCCACTGCAATTATGTATTCTTTGATGGTGATGTCATCATGTGCGTCTAGAACTATGGCATATTCTTTCGAAGGAAAACAAACTTTTTGCATTACACTGGCGTATGTAGCTACTGTGGCGTTCTTAACTTGCAGTACATTTTCTGTGATCATGATTTCTGTGGGAGAGATTCCTGTACACAGGAATATATCTCTCGACAATTAGAATTTAGGAATACAAACTCGCGATTCCAATCGCGACGAGCATCGGTATAAGGAAACACAACACTCACTGTATCCAATGGCAGATCATAACACGCGTACCTCGTGGAACAAGACAGACGTCTTGACTCTTGGAACGTCAACACGCGACTTAAGACGAGTCGTTACCGATCCAAGAATCGAAGAATCTCGCGACAGAAATAAAAATTGTTTACATCGATTGAAAAATACACGAGCGAAAATGTCAGATTCGCTACGATTCAACAACCAAAATTGGGGCTTGGGTAAATTTCCGAAAAAGCTGAAGAGAGAGAGACAGGAGGTAATTTTTAGGTTGGTAATCGGCGTTTGAAAATTTTGGGAAAACGATCCGCCGATTAATGGAACAGCGGGAGCCACAGGGGCGTTGTTCGGCGTTGTCGGTCGCGTACACAGATTTAATTGGGATGGAAGCGGGGAGTGTTTCCGAATTGTGATTCAGCGAGCGTGTGGCCTCCTTATGGGCCCCGGGTTTTCGGCAGAGAGCCGTTTTTTCCAGCCGCGTTTCCACCGTTCGCCCGGCTGATCGCGATATTTAACCGCACTGCGGCCGTACAATTTCGCCGCATTTAATTGTTCCCGGCGGCGATGCGCCGCTATTATTGAATTCATAAATCTTATTTCGCCGCTGAGTTACGGGCACCTGCTGGCATATTTCGAGCGGTCCTTGCGATTTAATGGCGTGACCCGCGTCGAATTCCGAACCGAGACGTGCCCACGGTATTCCGCTTGTTTCATTATCCTTCATTCCTCCTGCATTATACTTATCCATTCAGCTGCCTTCTCCCTTCTTTTCTTTCCTCGGCGATTCCTCTTTCTCTCATTGAAAATTGTATCCACGAATTCGAGCACGACCTGGTACACGTTTCAAATAAATTTTATGAACAGGGTAAAAATAATTCTAGAAAATTGAGAACCCTTTCAGACGGATCAAAAATAAGTAAATAAATAAGTTTATTCTGTGCTTCAACTACCAGAAACCTGTTAAAACGATTATCAATAGCTCTGCGCAAAATGTATCTTTATTGAAATCACAAAGCATGAAAATGCTATCACTAGACTGCGGATTTTTATGCAGTTTGCAATTTTTGTAGAGGTATTTTAAAAAAATGGAATCAAATAAAATTTCATTGTCAGTGGTAGTAGTCTTTGTAGATCTGAAATAAATAAAAATCGTACTAGATTCTGTCGAATGTTATATTCTAGAATTTTTTGAAAATTTTCGAAAGCCATAAATGCATAAAGATCCGCAGTCTATCTATCACCATTGAACAATTTACCTGTTAGAAAATTCGTCGAACTCCGATTTTTTAATGTAACTTAAAGTTAAGTAACCGCTCAGCTAACCTTCTACTTGGTTCGTCAAATAATTCTTCCACTTTATCGTGTCGTAGTTCATCCGTTATGCTCATTCCAACGTGAAATGCATCGTGTTAACATTGATTGCAGCAAAATGTCGACTACAAACAATTGGATTTGTCTTCGCCGGTGTTCATGACTGAATAATCACCGTATTGAAAGGGTTGGGGCGAGAGCTTATGAAATATTCGAGGTCCCAGGTCCCCGAGTGCATCGAGGTTGGTCCCGGAAGAGATTCACCGAATAAAACGCGCGAGCTGGCGAAGCAGGGCGAAGCGGATCCGAGCGGAAGTTCCGCCGCGAGCCTCGGTCGAACGGGGTTCGCTTTTCAGCCCACGTATTAAAATTAATGAAGCTGCTCGGTGAATTTATTCAGCAACAAGTTGCCCGGGATTTCGCCGTCGAAGCGTATTCATCGGCGCGATACAAAGGTGCGCGACGACAGCTTTGAATCGGATCCGTGAGCCGCTAACTACGTGAACGAGTTAATAGCGCGAACGGGGAACGGGTTTTCGGTCGATATGGCGGCTTGAAAACGGGGAAATGCCGCGTTTTACCCTACTCTCCCCTCTGTCTTCTCTTCTTCGCTCTTCTCTCTTCTCTTCTCTTCTCTTCTCTTCTCTTCTCTTCTCTTCTCTTCTCTCTGCATCGCTAGCCGGCTTTAAACGCCGCTCCGTATTCTTCGCGGGCCCGTTTGTCTCCGTTGCGATCCGGAAAATGGTCTTCGCGAGTCGACTCTTATTTTCTCAAGCCCCTCGAGCCCTTCAAACCCGTCGCTAAACGTATCCGAAATAAGCCCGCTTCAAAGCCTTTTCTTGATAACGAAGATTTACTTACTTAATTTCTCGAAGATCGTTTAGAATTCTTATATGCAACACATAATATCATAATTGTTATGACACACAGAGACGAAACCTCTTTGTAAATAAGATTGACCTCGCTAGCTTTCTGAACAAGTAGAAGAAATATACAAATGCTGAGGGCGAAATGATACCACACTTACAAAATTTACATATATTATACTATACAAAAAGACAGTTACATAATAATTAACAGCAAATTATGTAAGAGCAGTATGTTTAAATAACCACTTTTTATTAGAAATATGCACGATGTCAATCACAGAGAATCACGTAAATACTTCGCACGTCGAGAAAAATACAAAGTCGTTAAACGGATCGTATCGTAACAATGGTTCTTTTGCAAATCGCTCCCGCGGCACGGACGCGTCCTTTTATATCGGTCTCCAACGAACATTCTAGATTCTGATAAACAATTTGGTTGTCCCCGTAAATAGTCTAAAGTTGCCGCTCGTTCTCGCGGTCGCTACCGCTTGTTGTTCTTCACAACGCTCGCAACGCCATCAATGCTCTCGCATGCGCGCGCACACACACACACGTCTGCCTCCTACAATTAATAATAGGTGTATCCGCCTTTATTTTCTACTACTTCGAGCATCCGATTTGGTAAGGATTTATATAGCTTTTTAATTGTATCTTGCGACAAATTACCCCATTTTACCTTAATAGCTTCTTTTTATTGTTAAATATTATCGTACTGTTTTCCATTCTTGTATACAGCTCGTGCGAGTTCTCCCCAACAATTTTCAATAATATTCAGGTCTGGGGAGCGTGCAGGCCATGGCATAACTGATACATTTTCTCTTTGAAAAAATTGTTCTACTACTTTAGCTCGGTGAATGGCAGCATTGTCATGTTGAAAAATAAATTTACCTTTGGTAATTCGTTGTGCATGTTCGTTAATTTGTTGCGAGATTAGATTTATATATTTATGACTATTCATTTTTCCTTCAAGAAACTGTACATCTGTTTTACCTTTGTATCCAATTGCGGCCCAGATCACCACACCACCCCCACCCATTTGTCTTCGTTTGTTCACAATTCTTTCTTTTCTTAAGTCGTGGTAATAGAATGAAAATCCATCTGAGCCGTCCATATTGAACTTCTTTTCATCCGTAAATAAAATATGTCTTCATTTCTTATGCCAGTGAATAAGTTCTTTTGAAAAAGTTAATTGCTGCTCCTTATGATGTTAATGGAGGTTTTTGCTTAATTTTCAATCTTTGAATAAACTTACACGTCTGAAGAACACGACGAACACTTCGGACATTTGCAGTGATGCCTGCTTTTGAGCAATTTCACGTGATGTCAATGTTGAGTTCGAAGCAATACGAATAATAGCCCTTTTATCCCGTTCTGATAATGTTGGCGGTCTCCCACAACTTTTTTTCCTCCCATAATTTGCAGGATCTCTTAAGTAATCATGTACTACCTTGCGAATTCTTTTAGCAATGTTTGAAATTTCGGAAACAATAACATTTTGACTTTTTCATTCAATAATCCTTGCAATTTCAATTTGACTGAATTTTTTCCCGCGGTCCATGTCGACGTTTAACTTTAAAACTTGACACTCGCTGTTATCTGCTGGACAACTCGCAAACTATTGAAAGATATCAGCACAGAGCACAAGTGTGCTATCATTTCGCCCTAAGCATATTTGTATATTTCTTCTGCTTGCTCAGAAAGCTAGCGAGGTCAACCTTATTTACTAACATGTTTCGTCTCTCCAGATCGTAACAATTATGATATTATGTACTGTAGCCACGAGTAAGGATTTAATCAGGATATGCTGGATAAAAGAATTTATTTTTGGGTTAGGAACAGGGGTACAGGAAAGTGAGGTATATGTATAAATTCATTCAATTGCTCGCATTATAAATCACAATCATGCAAACTTTCTCTCATCACACGTATACTCTAGCTAGGTTCCGTGGTATTTTCGCAACCGATCCGAAGATGCTCTGTCCTCTCTCGCTCGACAAGGCGTCCAGGTATTATCGCCGTACTCTCCTTGTCGAGACGAGCGGCCAGGAACACTCTTCCGTTCCCTCTCGGCAGGCGTCCAGGTATTGTCGCCGTACTCTCCTGCCGAGCCCTGGGCGGCCAGGAGTTGACCCGTTCTCTCTCGTTCGACAGGCGTCCAGGTATTATCGCCGTACTCTCCATGTCGAACGAGCGACCAGGAACAGACTCCCGTCCTCTCCCGTTCTCCCGACAGGCGTCCAGGTATTATCGCCGTACTCTCCTGCCGGGGTGCTAATGCTAACCAAGAGCGGCCGTGGTCCTTACCTCGTCCTCTCTCTCGGAATAGCAAATAGGCCGAGTCCCTCCGTGATCCCTCTATTTATATAAATTCGTTGCTATCCGCGAACGTGAAATCAACACCCGGTCGTTAAGCGTGATTCGACTTTTCGAGCGCTCCCCTCGCGTCGCTTCCCCGCGTGATTGCCTAAAAACTCCCTTCGCGAAACTTCTAGAAGCTTGTCGTTCCGCGTTTTGTTTTACTTTTCCGTCTCGAATTTTCTATACATGCTACAGTACTAAATTCAGAAACGCTAAGAAATCTTCAAGAAATTAAAGATAGCACGCACGTGCTATCATTTTGTCCGGGACTGTGCCATTAGCGTTACGACTAATGGCCACCGCGGCAGTGAACGTGTTAAATAACGCGTTGCGACGAGAAATCGAAGTGAAATTGCAGGCGAAAGGGTTAAGCTCAAAAGTCCTCGCGTGCTGAGCAAAGAGACGAGAATTCTTGCCGAGGAATTTTACCGAAGATCGTCGGGAGTGACCGGAAGGGAATTTCGGTCGTCGACGTGTCCGACAATAAGTATTCGTCTCGTTGGATTCAACGAGTGGAAACGAAACGGGCCGCGCCTCGTAAAGTTCCTCGAATTCGAGAAGAGAAAGCACCTACAGAAAGAGAGAGGGAGAGAGAGAGAGAGAGAGAGGACCGTTCTCGCGAACGCAATTAAACAATTCCAGTTCGACGATCTCAACTGTCCTCTACCAGCTAGTCGGTGCGCGCGAAAACTGAAAAACAGAAGAAGGACGAGCAAGAAGAGATGGAGCCTCTACCCTCCCGTGAAGTAACTTCGGTCGAGGAACTTCCGAATTTTCTCCCCGGACAATTTATTCTTTTCAACAAAAGCGGCGGGGACCCGAAGTCCAGAACCGAGGAATCGCTCTCTCCATCTCTCTCTCTCTCTCTCACTCTCTCCTCAGCCTTTATTCCCGGCCGGAAGTTATTTCTGCAACGCGGTCCAGGATCGATATCCCAGCGAACTCGCCTCTTGTCGACCCTCGAAACTGGCTAATTATCCACCCGCGTCCTCTTGAATCTTCTTTAATCGCGCGCGCCAACACTTTTACCGTCGGGGACGTCGAACTCGCGATCAACGGAGCGGGCCTCCCTTATCGCGACAATCATCTTCCTCGCGAAGACACTCAGGTTGTTAATGTTCCTAACGGCTTCAACTGCGCTGCCTTTTTTTACTCGTTGCCACTCCGAAACTCTCGACACTCGTTCGCCGACCTTCTTTAAATAAAAATGAACGTTAAAGATGTTAGACTGAGAAGAGGATTCTTCTCGAACGACGCAGGAAGCAGCTTCTACAATAATATCACGGAGACGAGACATAGACGCTCACAGACAAGAAGCGTTCCAAGAAACAGAACAGAAAACGTGTTCCACATTCCAGATACAGACGAATTAGATGGCAAGAATGAATTGTTCGATGAAAGGTTTTATGGTACGCGTGCAGAATCAAAAGGCGTAAAGTCCCCGGGACAATTGCGAGCAGTCTGACCGCGTCGGCGGGGCGAACAACTGGAAAAAATTGTAGCTGGGCTAGGTGACAAATCGTTGCACGGCTGCGATGCACGTTGCTGCACCGTTCTCCGCGTTATAGGACGGTCTGCGGGCGTGGACCGAGCGGCAACTGCAACTGCAACTGCAGTCTGTAGCCGCAGCTCTGCGGTCCGTGCGGCTCGGAACCGATCGCGGTCGCTTCAAACTGATCGAACCAACCGATTACCGATCCACAGGCTCGGCTCGGCTCGGCTCGGCTCGGCTCGAGTCGGCGTCGCTCGGCTAACTGACGAAATTTCACCAGCCGAAAATCTGCCGTTTTTCCGATCAGCCGGTCGCGAAAAAGAGAAGCGTGCGGATATTCATGCGCTCGCGGCACATTCGTGAAACACAAGGGGACGTTAATGAACCTATAAAATGCCCGAACAACTGCCGTGACAAATTAGCGATGCCTGTTCCTATTTATCTCACCATTATTCCGTGCTACTTATTTTTCTCGTTAGGCGAATGTCCACGGTGGAATTTGGCGGAATTTTGTGGAATTTGCTAGAGGTAGCAGACGGGTCAGAATGCTTCTGCTTTTTCTGTCAGATTGATTGAAGTTAGTACATAATCAAAAAAGAAAATTGATTCACCTATCTTGGCATTATGATAAAAATCGACTAAAGTCTCAACGTACAAACTCTGTAACGTTTCCAAATCGTTTATTTTTTAAAGAGCTTTTAGTATCTGCCTCTTCCAACGTTGACAATTAACAAGAACGAGTACATTTAGGAAGACCACGACGGTAGACCGTAACATTGGTAGTAGAAGTTTTGGTAGAGCAGGAGCGACGGGAGGGCAAAAATTCAACGGAAAATGAAAGTCTGATGGAACACGGGAAAGTTTGATGGAACGTAACCGATCAAGACGCGATTCGATGAGACATAATTCCGCGAAAAACCGGTTAACACAACCCCTGCTCTCTTCGAGTTTGGGGGGGGGGGGAGAATAAAAATAAAAAATGTCCGGAGAGAGAAAGTTCGATGGGAAATGAGCGACGAAAGGATAAAAGTTTGATGGACGGTGACTGATGAAAAAACTTGGGTAAAACGTGGTGGCGGATGAAAGCAAGTTCGACGCAACAGAACCGATCCGAAAGCTGCCTCGAAGAGCAGCATGAGCGATGAAACAGAAAAAGGCTCGCGACCGAGCGCGCAACCGGTGAGAGACAAGAGTTTGACCGGAACTTGACCGGCAAACAGTTCAACGCAAAACGCGGACGACGAACCAGCAAAATGGCCGCGATGGAATTTCATCGGCTGATGAGGAAACAATTTTTCCGGCCCAGTGTCCGAACTTTGCTTCGATTCGAAAGTAACGCTAGCCGCAACCATAGAAATACACGCATAACCCGAGATTTTTATTTTACACGACTCGAAAGATTAGAACGATCACAGAGGAACAGAGTCAAAACATAGTTGAAAGTCTTTGAAAAATGAAACGAGCGGTTTTCCGACTGGAATATACAGGGTGGGTCGCCACATTTTACCGTCTAGATTTACGTCATTATTATTACGCACAGCAAACAATGTTTCAGATGATGTTCAATGGTTTTGAGAGGGACACATTCTGATGGTACATTTCTTTTTGTAGGTGGACGTGTAAAGGACATATGAAGGTCATTAATGTTTTTTTTTTAATTAAATCATATATTTTTTATTGCATCATCCGATGCTCCTTTTATATTCTTTACAAAAAAGTATTAATCTATTTGTGTAAAAAAATCATTAGTTTAGGAGATATTTTAATTCTAATTTGTTAGGAAATCTCAACTTTCTGGTCAATATTATAAATTCAATGTGATAATGTAGTAGGAAAGTAAGAATTATCATTGTAAATGTTTACATTTTCTGTGTTGATAATTCTTGTTCTCGTACTTATTGTGAAATTTAGACTTATTGGTCCATACTTTATCGAAGGATCACTAACCGGACCAAAATATGCACATTTTTTATCAAATGCTCTATGGACATTTTTAGATGATTTACCATTGCATACACGACAAATAATGTGGATTCAACAGCTCTGCTCATTATTCAAGAATAGCAAGGGATACATTAAATCGAATGTTCCCAAATCGTTGGATAGGGCGAGGTGGCCCCATTCATTTTCCGGCAAGATCACCAGATCTAACGCCCCTCGACTTTTTCTTGTGGGGCTGCTTAAAAAATAAAGTGTACGCTGAGTCTCCGACTACAATGGCCAATACGAGGGATCGTATCATCAATGAGTGTAACAAAATAACATCAGATACACTACGCAATGTTAGTGAGTCATTAACTTCTCGATTCAGAAAGTGTTCTGATGCAAATGGTCGCCACATTGAACCTTTTCTGTAAGGAGACATTACAATTGAAATATCTCCTAAACTATTGATTTTTTTACACATATAGATTAATACTTTTTTGTAAAGAATGTGAAGAAGCATCAGCTGATGCAATAAAAAATATATGACTCCATTTAAAAAAACATTAATGACCTTCATATGTCCTTTACACGTCCACCTACAAAAAGAAATGTACCATCAGAATGTGTCCCTCTCAAAACCATTCAACATCATCTGAAACATTGTTTGCTGTGCTTAAGGGGGCCGGCAGGCATTTGGCCTTGATTGGCACGCTATGTTACGCTGTGCATTTTTTTCTAGACATTTTACGTCTTAAATAAGTAGGTAATCAATTAAAAATGCATACCACCGTGTTTGTACATGTCTTTGCTACGTCTGTCCAGAGCCTTTTTTTCGGTACGAACACTAAATCTCTCGAAATTAAGAGAATCTCTCTGCGGCAGCCATCTTGTGACGTCATACTTGCTTCAGAAAGCGAGTTTTCTGCCGAATATTACAAATTACTCCACGATGAGGTAGAAATTCGCAATTTGGGCTCTGGACAGACGTAGATTGGACTTTTAGGAAACACAAGTGACCACTTTTAAACTGCTCATTGCAATATTGAAGCGTCAATTTGTCAAGATTTTGACCCTTGCAAGTTCATATACGTATATTGCAGAGAGATTCTCTTAATTTCGAGAGATTTAGTGTTCGTATCGAAAAAAAGGCTCTGGACAGACGTAGCAAAGACATAAACAAACACGGTGGTATGCATTTTTAATTGAATACTTACTTATTTAAGACGTAAAATGACTAGAAAAAAAGGCACAGCGTAACATAGCGTGCCAGTCAAGGCCAAATGCCTGCTGGCCCCCTTAATAATAATGACGTAAATGTAGATGGCAAAATGTGGCGACCCATCCTGTATATTCATTTATTATTCGAAGATCGCGTCCCGTCGGTTTGACGGACAGCGATGAGCATAATTTCGGAGAACCGTGGATGTTCACCGGTGCCGGGGACCATTTTTTCACGTAATTGACGCATGTTCGTCAGTTCCGGCTTGCCTCGCTCGGGTATACGAGCCAATTAGATAATAAAGTGATAAAACGAGGCGCGATGCGAGACGGGGATCGGTGTAAATATGACATCGAACGGCCGACCGCGTTAAACGCCGACAGATCGGATATATCCCTGCTCCGGTCTCCGACAATTTAATCCGGTCGCATTTGAAACATCCGACGCTTTTCAAACATTTAAGAGCGGCCAGTTTATTTATCGGCAACTCGAGCAAAACAAATTTCCAACTTTACCGAGTTCTGTGATTATGAAATCATTCTTTTAACAACCTCTTTACGGTAATATAAACATCGAATTTTCGGTGGAAAACAGAGTTTGAATTTTCGCGTATCATACCTCCGTTCCGAAGTTGTGATCGTTTATCTGCTATTTTTAATCACTTTCTCGACGTGCTCCGGGTAAATTGTGCTTTTATCTTCCCACGAGATCTAGGGACGATCCAACAAGTACACAAATTTTGTCCATATTTTCCGCCGTCTTACTCTTCGATCGGTTTTAAAATTTTCTTCGAAAATTCGTCGACTCTCACGGAAGGGTTTCTGGTAAATTTTTCTGGGATCTAATTAGGAGGAGGAGAAGGTAGCGTGACACGGTGCTAGCAACGCCGAGCGATGATTTATGAACGAACCGGTGATCGCAGTTCCACGGGGAAACTATTAACCGAGACTATTTCTGAGCTTACGATACGAGCTCGCGACAGATGGTTATCAATGATTAATTAACACCTGGGGCGGACACTGGTAACGCTTCTCGCTCGGGGCCAGATAACGGATTCAATTTTCTTTCGCGGGGCGGATTCATTCTCGCGGCTGAGCAACCACGGGATCAGAGGGACTTTTAATCTTTTGCGGTGCTGCGCTCTGAGCCCTGCTCCACGTTACATTTCAAGAATATTTTTCTACCGTCCTCGCGATGTGAGATTAATTGTGGACGACAACCTTTCTGTTCTGGTGCAGAGAGATCACAAAATATATTGTCGATTATATCGACGACTGAGGGTTTTATTCATTTGTGGAAATATTTAACCCTCAGCACTCGAATGGCGACTGTAAGGCGCCACTAAAAATATTTTTTACATTATTAAATTTGTTTGTATGTAATAAATTACTAAACACTTCAGTATTGTACGAGCAAATTGCACCATTTTCATATGTATAACATAAATATATATATATATATATATATATATATATATATACAAGGGAAATATTCTAGGTCACAAGAAATGTTTCGTTTTGGAGTTATAATAGCTTCGAGTGCAAAGGGTTAAAAGTACCGTTGTATTATTTTCATACCGTTAAATTTATTAAGAAAAGAAATAATTGTCTATGTAAATGAACTCGGATCATTTTTTTATTTTGCACAAAAATCCACAGTCTATTGATGAAAACTCGACCGAAAGAGTATCGCTGTTTAACGGTACATTTTTCACCATCGCCGTGCGAAAAATCGCAAATATTGTTAAGCGAACGAGAAGAGAGACGTTTTATATGCAAAACGTGTAAAAAAAAAAAGAGCAGCACCGCGCGTTGGAAAATATTTCAAGCAGCGTCGTCGCACGATGAAGAATTACAGGTTTTAAACTGCAATAATAATGCACTTTTGAACACGTTAATACAAGCGCGCGAGCATAAACGCGTTACATTTTGTTCGTTAAATCCTGAATTATTCAGGTAGAGCGGGAATGTACGATGCCGCGCGAAAATGGTTAAATAAATGCGAACTAGCTGGGGAACGAGATGGTAAAAGTTGAGACCACAAGGGGTTAATTAATTCGAACGTGCGCGATCGAGGGCTGGTTTCCTCGCAGGTGCGCGCATCCCACCACCTGCTTGTAACCTCGTCAATTTCCATCCGCGGAAAATTTAACGCGATCGGATTTCGGCCGTCTCTGTGCTCGAATTTTTCAGCCGAATCTCGTAAATTTGCAGACCCCGGCCCCGGCTCCGGCCCCGGCCGGGTTTTCGAGCCGCGGAAAAAAATACAACGGATCTCTTGAAATATCGTCGGTTTTATAACAGAGATACATTTCCGGATTTAAAGCACGCTCGCGTCGAATGTGCTCGCGTTGAAACGTTTCCCGGTTCGCGCTGATCCAGAAAATACCGATCACTGTTCTCGCGATCCTTCGTGAATCGAAATCTGTCCCAACTCCTAGATGTCTCTCTACCAGCTCCATTAATCTATCATGTTCAGACTATCTCTGAGAACAGAATCAAGCAAGATCAAAATAATCACAATCATTTTTAATTCGCACAGAGACTGGTAATTATTTAATCGCTTTTCGCATAGAAATCCACCAACGCGCAATATCGTAACAAAATCCTTAATTTCAGCGCCAGAAAGACAATCTCCACCGACTCGGTGAAGAGAAAAATGTTTTCAGAGATCCTACGTGAAGGACTTGCGCGAGAAATTACTATGACGATGCGGAGCAAGGCTAACTCTCTTCGCAGAGGCAGAAAACCGTGTTGTTTCCGAGCCGCCGGTTTTTTTTTCCGGCGACATATCCTCGGTGTTGCGTTTAGTTTCAATTAGGCGTGTCGAAGGGCGTTGAAAAATAGTGGCGGACATTAAAAACTCTCCTTCGAGCATGGTGTGCATACACAGGCTTGTGCAGCACGCCGCGTCCACGCTTTTATGAGAATAAATGGTTGTCCCGGTGTATTCCACTCGAAACCGCCACTGAGTGGTTTAATTGGCGCTCGCGATGGATGGACAGCCATTTATCTGGGAAAAACGTGCCCGCCGCTCCCCGTTCGATTCTAAGTAGTTATTCGCGGCGCATCGGCCTTGTCCACAACACTCCATCGAGCAACATTTTCCCTGTTCCAGTGCTGGAACTGTGAAGGGTCCGGAGAGCACGGAGGCGAGAAGAAATGAGTTGGACGTGACACAATGACATGATGAAGAGCCTGGTGGGGATCATGTGGATAGTGTTGGTGCTCATATCAGGTAAGTCCAATAACTCTATCGGACAATAAGGGCCACGTGCTCGCCAGTCCGAGAGTATATCAGTGCTAAGACACCCTACTCGTTGACAACCACTCGCTTCCTTCTGTGTACGAGTTCCTGTCGGGACATGTGGTTTTATTATGATCCCGTGCACCGTGAAAAATTAATTCCGTCACAGAGAAGCGCGAAAGACCCCTATCGCTTTCTTTTTTTTTTTTATTATATTTAACCCCCTCCCGAACAACGACCAGTCCCGCGATGCTAAACGCGATTATTGTTGCATTCCTTCGGATCGAATAAAATTCTATTCTTTTGTAATTAATATCGACGCGTTAAAGTAACTGTAGGCATAGGGTGAATGTAAATTTTCTGATTTTTATTTTGTGGAGTCGGTCGAAACGGCAAACGAGCCATTTATCGAATTAAATGGAAACCGAGAGATTACGATTTGAGATATTAATTGGGGCCGCAGATGCACCAAAGTCGCGAGATTACACGAGGCTTTTGTTCGTTTATTGAAAAGATAATTGACCAAGGAGTTTTTAAAGTGCGACACGACGTACCTTGCGTCCGCGACGCTCAAATCAGTAGAATGAGGAAAGTTATGATCAGACAAACGGCTCGGCGAAGCTACGCGTACTCGAGCAAGTGGAACACCACGGTATCTGGTCAGACGGGCACGAGGTCGTTCACTGATAAGTGAAATAGGATAGCAACCGGCCAGACGGAGTTTATTTTTGCGAGTTGAGTCACCGGCGCTCTCGTTAGATCTACGAGAACGTTTCGTAGACTTCGTCGGGCCATTTTCAATTTGATTATTTGCCTTACAATTCGTTCATTCGGTAATTCCCTGACACAACTTCCTGTGCGCTTAAAATAACGGAATTGGAGCAGCATGTCATAATTCTGTTTTACCTGTCAGATGAACGGGAATCAGCTGTATTTAATAAAATAACACGTTTTACGTTACACTGGTCTATAACTTTTTCCCAGAGTGTACAAAGTTGCCGCAGAAAGTGGGCGATAAAAATGTATGAAGGAGCAGGGGGGAAATAAAAATGTATTTCCAGTGATTTTAGTGAGCTCTAAATAATCTGACATTCTTATATTTTTTTAATATCTGCTGCTTTGAACGGCGCCCACTCGTTTCCGTTGTAAATTGTAATCCTACCGAACGTAATATCCTGAAAGGAGAAAATATCTTTGGATAACGTGTTCGCCGTGCGTCAAGGTAGAAAGACCCGTGAAATCTACACCGTGGGGAACGACAATGGTGTTCCCATTCGGTTCTTAACACAGGCCGTTCCGAATTCCGCGGTCATTGAGATTCCTAGCGCCATTGTCTAATCCATTGTCGATCCAGGATTCCAGGATCTCTGCTTTTGCAATCCAAATGTCGAGGTGTGTGCGGCGCCCTGTAAATTCCATCAGCGGCGCACAATGACCGCCGAATATAATCGTAAGACGCGCCGCGACGCAACGCGCCGCGATGCGCCGCGATGCACTAGCCGGTGCATATGCATCGCGTTTCACTTGGCTCCCATTCGAATGTAAATGTTTCGCACAATGCCCGTCCCGTGCTCGTCAACTCCCGACTATGGTAGTCTTTTTCCACTTGTCGTTGGCCGACGTGTTTTACACCGGGAAATAAACAGTTGTCTTCCGTTTTGTGAAAGAAACATCAAATGAACTTTTTAGAACTCATTTTTGAAAAGCACTCTCAAGGGCCATATACTTTAGAATCTGTACAACTTTGACCTATCAATTCTCTATGTTAGAAATGAATGATATGATGATAATAATATGATAATAATATGAGGATGACAAAGTTAATTCGTCGTTCGACTTCGCCGTCAACTTTCGGAAATTGTTCGCTCTCTTCCTAATTCAACAAATAATTCTTTCGCTTCATTGTGTCATAGTATTCCTATTGGTATAAACTGTGTTGTGGTACGCGTTAATTCTGGTACAATTTTTCTTAATACAGGGTGGTCCACGCAACTTGCACACCTATAGGACTTCCAAAGGATGGAAGGAAAATAACCAAAGGAAAATAAAAAGAAAATTAAATGATTTTTTTTTCTTTGTAAGAAAATTTTCAGGAAATAAAGTGAAATTATTCCTTAATTATTAGGTTTAGGGCTAATGAAGGTCAATACTTTTTTACTCAGAATTCGACATTCATCCATATTTTGGTATAAAAAATATAGTATTTCATTTAAAAAAACAAAGTCGACCTTCAAATCTCCGAAACACCCACCTATAAAAAAAAATAAATACACTAAATTGTGTGCCCCTTCAGACCATGCAACTTCTGTATACAAAACTTTTTCGTGCAATGCATTCTTTGGAAGTTATATAGGTGTGCAAGTTGCGTGAATCACCCTGTATATCAATTGTCCTAGCCACCGTTGCGTCTTCGTAACAGTTCACGATTCGA
Source organism: Halictus rubicundus (assembly GCF_050948215.1). Lineage (NCBI taxonomy): Eukaryota > Metazoa > Arthropoda > Insecta > Hymenoptera > Halictidae > Halictus > Halictus rubicundus. Next base: position 2,439,536 of record NC_135152.1, read on the forward strand.
AAGTAACTCGATTGAAAGATTGAGCACTATACATTGAGCAGTATTATCTGCAACGCTCGAGAACTTCTTTAACGTCGTCAAACGAAGTATCTGTCCCCGGAGTAGATTTCAACTTTTACATTTCACAAGCTGTACTCAAACCGTAACTTTCCCTTTGAAGAACTTTCGTTCCCATCGGTGGTCTTTGGGAAAAAAAAGTTCCACGGTCCGGGTTTTAAGTAGAATCTATTAAAAAGTTCCATAACTCTTTCGATCCCTGGGTTTCAGGTGATCTGCCAGGTAAAACGGTGCACGAGGGAGGTTAGGGGATGAAAGGGGCCGAGCAGAGGGTTGCACGAACCGCGAAAAAGGGCGATGGGGTGGCGGGTAGACAGGGTGCAGCAACCGTAACACGTTCCCGAGTCGCGTGCAGGCGGACGTGTCTAACGAACACGTGTTTGCAAAATTTATGCGCAGTCGATTCGACCCGCAGGATGAACTTTCAGGAACCACGGGGCTTCTTCGCCGCCACGCCGCGCCGGTTATATTATAAATAGAGCCGCCGCGCCGGTATCTCGAGGAACTGGGACAGAGAGCGCTATAAACTCTAGAACGCCGCCAGACGCGGAAAAAAAGTTAAGGGGCGAATTAAACGTTGCCTCGCGTCGTCGTCGTCGTCGTCGGCGTCGTCGGCGTCGTCGGCGTCGGTTCAGAACTTTTCCCCGGTGAAAAGTAATTTGATTTCCGCTCCTCCGCTGGCAAAATCCGGCTCGATTATTCCCGGGAATTAAAGCCGAATGTTCGCCCCATCCACACGGTGTTCCAAAAATTTCAATTTTTATCTCGTTATCCTTCGCCGTTCCAAAAAGCGAAACTAAAATGTCGTGCAGCAGAGTCGATGTAACATGATGTACATCGGCTCGGTTTGTATCGAAACCTGTTGACGTTTCAAATTGTTTGTAAACGATAGAGGAATATTTGCCAGATTCGTGTTGGTCTACCAAATTGTATCAGGTCGGAATGGATCAATTCGTTATTAATAATTACTGTACATCTGTTTCACCGGTGTGCGGTATGGAATAGCTTTTTCATAGCGGCGCGTTGTTTTGTGCTCGCTAGATTGAATTAAAAAGATACCGGATGGGAGAGATGTAAGCTTTTATTAATCGTGGAATAAGCAATATCGTTGTGGAGCGTTCCTTTATTTTATTCCCTCGCGTTGCATTAAATTACAATCGCTCGTGTACTGCACGCATTCCTTGCATAGTGCATTAATATTCATTCTGCTGAGGTTAAATTGCGAAACTCGGAAAAGCTTTCTACAACCTCCTGGTACGATTTAAGGGCCTGACAAAATTTTAAGAATCTGTATGAATTACTAAAACCAGATACAACCTTATCATTTGATCTGTACACATTTTTGTGCATAGTTCAGAAAATTTATTAATCAATGTAAATATCTCGGCAAGAAAGATTACATTAACAAGAAGTGGCCACGTCGGCTAGAAGTGTCTCAGTTTTCCTCCGAGCATTCTCGCAAGTGGCACAAGTTCCGACAAAATCGACCAGCTTCGACTCGGTCCCGTTCGGTATCGATACTCGTGCCAGTAACCGCGAGTCATCGAACGAAACAGGTGATCTCGCTACCTTTTGAAATCGAGCCCGCTGGTTTTAATCGCCGCGAGTGCGGCTCGGAATCAGGAAGAAATACTATCGGAGCAATCAGTCGGTGAATCGACGTCCGTGAAATTGTTGCTTCGATGCGGCCGGGCCAGCTAGTTCGCCAATAAGAACGAGCACTATGTAACCGAGACGATATTGCATTTCGCACGGTTCTCCTTCTCTCCTTCTCTCTCTCTCTCTCTCTCTCTCTCTCTCTCTCTCTCTCTCTCTCTCTCTCTCTCTCTCTCTCTCTCTCTCTCTCGTGGCACGGGATTGCTCGATGAGCCGGACACATCGAGAAATATTGAGTTCCGGCGCGGGGGACGTTTAAAAGACTCTTTATTCGCGGCTCCGGTATCCACTTATCCGGTGTTTATTTCACGGAGAACGCCACGGGAACTCGTTCGATAGGCCATTTCATCCAGAAACTTTATATATTACGCTTCTCTCCGAATGAAATCGTTTCCGAAACGCTGCTTCGACTTCCGCGCGATTTAAATCCCAATACTAACTCGTATTCAAATTCGCATTTCATGCATTACACCTGACAGTACTAAATAGCTGATACAAGTCGGACTCCTGATGAACATTTCCAACAGCTTCCACTCGAATATGTATGTTATTAAGTTCTTCTAAAATGAAATGAAATTCTGTGTTGTTGCTGTCGATATACAGCCATTCGAGAATACATGGGTACACGATAAGCATTAAAATAAAGCACAAGGTGTTGATACGGTGACTGGCACTATTGATAACAATTGGTATTTACTTGGTAATGAAATTCCCACCTCACATTATAATCTAGTTAATTCCAATAATAATAGAGTGGTATTCAGTGGCACTAACTTTACGTCAATAATTTTTAAGTAATAGCGCCGATCACTCCCGCGGCGTTCAACGTGCTAAAAATGAAAATAGCGTTGCATATATAGGTAAAGAAACACAATGGAGAATTTAACGATCACTGAATATAATCAAGGTAGTAAAAACTTTAATATAGCGATCGATAGAGCTAACAGCGTTTCCTCGCTCAGAAATTTTTGAACGCTTCCTCCAATGAGCTTCAATTAATTATTAGGGAACAATTATAATCGTTTTTACGCGTGAAACTTATACAGCACTTTAAAGTTGAGATTGAGTTTGTCAAAAGAATCTCCTCGATGCCTGGGAACAATCTTTCCTCGGATCAGCGTAAAAAAATTACAAAAGAACAAACGTGTTCATTTTTGAACGAGAAAAATTCTAAGAAAATTTCGAAACTGAGATGGAGATAGCCAAAAGAATTTTGTCGAGTGTTGGACATAATAGAACCTTTTCCTTGAACATATCTCTATCCGTATCAATATTTCCCGTGTGTGCTGTATCACGACCTGTAAGTTTCGCGACTGTGCTGGATTTGGTAATTAACGAAAAAAAGTTGTAGTGTAAGTTGAGAGAGGTGTTGGGTATCAGTGAGACTGCCAGATTAGTAGGAAGGTGTCTCGGTCGGTAGTGCAAGCAAAACGGGGAAGATACATACGTGCGATGAACAGAGGGGCTAACTAACCAAGTAGAACACGGCGAATGTGGTCAGACGCGAAAAGTGGGCTCAAGGTAAACACATAAGCAGTGCAAGATCGTGTTTGCACAGGCTAGTAGAATGGGGAGGGCGCTTGAACGGACAAGTAGAAGAGCCGTACATGGTCGACAAGTGTAATGAGTCTGTCTGTCCGGTAAGTAGAATAGGACGTGGCCACTTTATTAAGGAGGGCGGGATCGCATCTGGCCAGACAAACAGTATGTAATTACCTCGCTTTTGAAATGGATGAGCGCGTATACCGGGTGACTCGGAGAAATCGTCGTACAACACACGAACATCTGAATATCAATTCTTCCTCTTGAAATCACATTATTTTTTAACTCGTCCATGCTTTCAATCAAATTATCTCATAGAGATCGATACAGGTTCTTTTTTCGCTTCCGGAAAACTGTGACGATAAGAACTAGTCCTGCGGCGAATCGGAAATCCACATCGCCAAACGCCGACGTGTTTGCGTGACGTTTCGAGTTTCCATAAAGCCGCGATCACGGCCCCGTTTACGGCCGTGTAACGCTCCGCGTAAAAATGCAAACACCTTCGATTAAATAGGCGAATCGATGTTCCTGAATCGCCGGTCCCTTGATTATCGAAATTAACACTTCAAGTGCCACGTCAGTCGCGTATGACCGATAACATTATTTTTACCAAACTTGAACATCAATTTTTACAGCAATCTGTTAAACGAACCAAATTGTTTTGGTTTTGTATGATTTCTATGGACACTGGTGTAGCACTTGACGTTTTTTTTTCTCTCGAATACTCTAACGCTCGAAGTACAAAATACAAGCGCATAAAAACTCCCGAAAACGGTCCTTGTCGCGTTTGTAGGCAATGAAATCACAACAAAGAAGCGCGTCGACTCTTTGCCGGAGGACGCTGAAGATTTTTCAATTTCGTAACATAAAACTCGGCTCGCGCGCGAATCGGCCAACGTCCGAAAATCGTGCGCAATAAAACACGGTCGCCTGTGCAACTGCGACGCGTTGAATATCTCTATCGCGCGAGGCGCGACGGCTAGAAAATGGGATTATAAAAAAAAAATAGAACCCCAGGATCGTTCGACTGAAAATAACCCTCGAAAATGTTAGCGATGCCCGATGGTGTGTTAATACCCGCTCGGGGGGAAAAAAGCGAGGGCGAGAGGGGCCTCGAAAAATACTTTTGCCCGGAGACTATGAATTTTTAGATAAAGCCGTGTAATCGGTTTCCACGAGGCCACCCACTTTTTTCCGAGCGACCAATCCCGCTCCATCGGCAAAGAGAGGCTGTGTGTACACACATTTTTACGATTCTTCTGGACCCGGCTCCGTAATCGCTCCGGAGAAAAAGTTGTGCTCGTCTGATTCCATTAGAACGCGCCCGTCAAAATCCACTTGGACCCCGGATGAATTTTTATTCGACCCTTCCCCCCGCCGGTTGTCGATAACAAATGCACCTTTGTCCAAGCACCCTCTTTTTGGCCCGGATACCGCGCACAGGCCGTATCGAATCGATAACGTGCGAAAAAAAGGAGCTCGTTCCTTTACTCCCGCCGGTCGTAAGCCGCACGGAAATTTAGGAAATAGGACTAAACGCGGAAATTCCTCCTACAAAATTACGCCGTTTCAAGAAATTGCCTCTAGCTCGACTTTAGGGGCAACTGAAATAGCACTGTCAAAAATATTTTCCTCCGGGAATGACATTTAACGCCTGGATGTTAGATATCTTGGGACGTTAGACGATCCTCTTGTACCGTGCGGTATATTTGTTCCACGTCATTCAATTAACGCTTTGACACAATTTTCTTACAAAACTCGAAAATCAATTTTGACTAACCAACTAATCCAAATTTCCTAATCATCTTGCTGCGAGGAATACGCGAAAATTTCTGGAAAGTTCGCCGGTGCGTTTTGCGTGTCGCAACGACAACCGGCAAGAGTGTTCCTCGTGGCCCGAACAAGCGTTGACGTGTACTACTTACCTGATTAGATCGGAGCCGTTCTGCCCGTCCGACTCGATACGTCGAACGCCACCTATCTACCTACTTTTCTGACCTGTTACCAGACAATACCACTCACTTGATTAGATACACACGTCGATTGCCTTACGTTCTCGAGTTAACGTCACTTACCATATTGGTCCATTCTTATTCCGGGTGGTTTAGGCTGATCGAAACCGGTCAATACCGCTTAGTGCCTGGGTCCGAATCTCATTCTCCTTGGCTGGTCCATAGAGACTGCCTCCGCTTGCTCGGTACGCCACCATTCGCTTCGCGTAATTGTTATTTATAATGCAGCGTTTCGTGTCCGATCTATTCGGGTTTATTCTACTGGGCCCGCTTGGCTTCTCTCGAGGGAAAATAATTTCAGCTGCGATATTCTAATGCCTCGGGACTAGAAAGAAATGCTTTTTTCCAGTCGTTAACCATTTAACCCGTTGTGCTATAATATGCTGCACGATGCAAAGAAAATCGCAGCAACGCAAGGGGTTGAGAGATGGATATTACGACGCAATAAAGCGAATGTGTTTTATTCGTTGGGTTAAGGGGGTCGTGAAAAGTTTCACGGAAGGTGATAGCGAACACGAATGGCGAATGTAAGTTAATTTAAAGTAAATACATCGGAAAATTGTAGGCACGCTGAAGCAACGTCAGGGCGTAAAGGGTCAATGGTTGAGCATAATCGGCCCCGCGGATCTTAACGAACGTATACATTTGAATGGATTAGTATACAGGAGCGGAGTATCTGTTTACCTTATCAACGACTCTGTCGGATTCCATATAAAACGAGCACCTCGTTAAACTGTTTCCCATAGTGCTCGAGAATAATGCTCGCTATTAGCGGCGCAAGACTCTTTATGCGATCGTCGTGAATTATTTATCAGATATACCGATTCGCTGGTTGCGTTTTCCGGTTGGTGTTTCTCGTTCGTAATCAGCGTGGATTTTCGTTTGCGGAGACCAGCCGCCGATCGATCGATCGTTCTCGCGATGCGTATCGCGTTCTGCGTGGAGAAATGATTGAAACGTCGCCGAGCATCCTGCGATCAACCGTGCAGATTCGGCCGCGAGGAGTCTCGGCGATTCCGTTGTTCTCGGCACGAAGAAAACCGAGCCCTGGCACGCTCGCGGCGCACGTAATTTCCGGATAGTTAACCGATTACTCACGGAAAGATTGCGATCGAATCGATGGCCGTCTGCTCGGCTACCGGGTTATCATTACGTTTCTGATCCACCGCGTTACGTGATTGTACAGCTACCGTTGCGATTCCGTTCACCTTCCTCTCGATTCGACGATCCACCTCTTCCCCTCTTCCCCTCTTCCCCTTTATTCCCACGCCCACGACACCGTTCCCAGATATTTCCACTGTCCAGCCGACGATCTATACTACTTGTCCTGGCCGCGAAAAGATTTACGCTGTTTGCCTCGATAATCGCGTATGCACTCCACTTGCTCCCCCACTGTATGTTTGATCAGTGATACATCTGTACTACTTTTCTAATATCGAGAAAACTAGTAGACCAATTGTAATATTAGTCGGCACAGTTAAGCTCCGTGCTAGTGATTTTCAATACATGCCTGAGAAATCACCGAGTCGTACTGCTTGTCCAATCTTAAAGTTATTGACCGATAATCGATCTTATCGTCCTGCAAAGCTGGTAGACGAATTGTAATATTAGTCGGCACAGTTAAGCTTCGTGCTAGTGATTTTCAATATGTCGATCGTGAACGATCGAGTCGTACTACTAGTCTCACCAATTCACGATTTATACCGTCTTATAATCCTCGTTTGACCAATGCCCGATCTGTTCCACTTGTGCATTCAATGACAGATCTATTCCTCTGGCTCCAATTATGCGTCTGATCGATGGCCAACCTACGCTACTTGAACCACATTGTCTGAACAATGACAGGTACATGTCACTCGCTTACAAACGCGAATCTGGTCGACGGCTGACCTGTATTACTGACTTAGAAAGCTGATTGGCGAACAATAATAGTAGCCTGTCCAATTAAGACCGATACCACTGATTTTCAACGTATGGCTGAGCAATCACCGAGTCGTACTACTTATTCAGTCAGTTCACGACCTCTGCTACGGTCTTGCACTACTTATTTGTCCAATTCTGAACAGTGGCTGACTTCTACTACTTGTTTGATCAATGCTGGACAGTGGCTGACTTGTACCATTTATTCGATTAATGCTGAACAGTGAACTATTGATTGTCGAAGCAAATAGTTGAACCAAATAGTAGTGTAAGGATGTCGAGGATCTTAGAATGCGATTTCATAAACACGTTTATTCCAGAAAAATACAAGGACTAGAGGTTACCCTCGTGCGCGCTACGACAACGTTGGCTTCTTCTCCGCTCTACACTTTTAACGGTTTTTGCCGTGTAGGCGGTTACATTTCGGAAGCCAATCACGGGTGTCTTAATTCTAAAGTACGCCCTCCGAGAGGCGACAGGGTGAGGGAAACCGACCAGTTTATTAGGGTAACCTCGCCCCGAATCCTCGTCGCCTACCTAGGGCCCTTAACATTACGCATTTGGTCCGCAGATGTCTTACGGTACGTCAACGGCTATTGAGACCTTTAGCTAAAATACGAAGTCTCTAATAAATCATCATAAAACATAAAGTTCCGCTAAATCTCAAAAATAGCCTGAAGTCACGTCCGCGCCGTAATCATAAACTGCGCCCTTGGCCGGCCTATGGTTGCGGCCCGCATGAGTCGCGATCGCTCGAATTCCTTACAGTAGTTTGACCAAAATAAAGACATACATTCACGATTTCCAATACTGTCAAAACTGAGTCTGGTCAATGTCCGACCTGTACTACTGACTCCCAAAGCCAGTGACCGACTTGTACGACTTGCCTTACCGGTTTAAGCTTCGCATTACGGATTTGCGATACATGGCCGAGCAGCAACCGACTCATAGCGCTCGCCCGATCGATGACAGACTACTCGGAAATCCACGGGTGAATAAATGGAATAAATAGGCAGTGTGTGCGGGCGCAAGGTGTGTCGCCGAGATCCCCTGGCACCGCTTCAAAATTGAAATGGTCGCTACCGTTGTTCCGTACACATTGAACCGTATTATGAACCGTCCTGGTATCGCTCCAGGAAGCTCGTGAAACACCGATAATATAACGTTCGGAAACGATAAATAATAACCTCGGGGTACCGTGCCAAGCGAAATCTATTACCAGATTAATGAAAAACGTTGAACAGAGATCGGTGGACCCCGTAACATTCGCCTCGTCTTCCCTTTACCCTGATCCTGGGATCCCATCTACTATCTGATCGGTAACAATAGGTCAGAATCTCGGGCTTATATCAACTCTCGTTCATGGTTGATCTTTGCTTTATAATTTTTCTCGCAGAAATGAACTTGGCTTAACGCTCGTGTCAATTGTCTCCTAATTTAATTCTCAAAGTACTAATATCGAAATTTCCCGAACAGTTCGAGCACAAGATTCAAGCAATTATAGAATTTGTATTGCGCAGAAACTGTTCTCCATTATTTTGTCATTTGCGCTTACGTAATCCTCGGATGATAATCGCGTTTCGCAGGGAGAAGGGGTACCCGTCGCGAAACGCGCTAGGAAAACAAACAGCGCGGCAGAACAACCGTCGCAGATCGTCTCGCCGTTTCTCCATCGCCGAGACGACGGGGACCGTTTGTCGCTTTATTATTGTTCGAATGATCTCAAAGGATTCCTCGCGAAATTACGCAATCCTCTTATCGAAAGACAACCGTCTCCTCGCGCGACTCGAGTTTCCATGGACAAGCGAGACTCTACGGAAACAATGTCCCCTATTTCGGCGGAGGCAACGGAACGCCGCGCCGCGCCGTCGGGGCCGTTTCTCATTCCCAACTTTCACTCGCATACTTCGCCGACTTGCTCAACTTGTCATTCGGAACTTTCATAAACATCCCTGTGACAACCGATGCCTGGATAACCTCGAACCAGCTCGCCAGACATCACCTGACGACAGCTGTGTGTACCCAGCCACCCCCACTCTCGCTCTCCGAAGATCGTAGCCAGTTTAACCCCTCATAGTTTGCCGATGCACATAGCGCACCAGTAACGTCGGATCGGTCTAATAGCACTGCCTGTTTTACGCGCTCGAAACGGGCATGGTTTTCCCGAGAGCCGTGAAAACTCGGGAAAAACCTCCCCTCTTCTTTTACCAGGTTTTCCTCGGCCCCGGTTTCGCCTGCGACTTGAACGAGTTTGCGAGTCTTTGAACGTCCACGGTTTTACTGTCACATCATGTAATTAGATTGTCTATTTCTATGCGTATTTTTATCTTATTCTTGCCACAAGTAATGAAGAAACTATCTCTTCGAGGTTTCATTTTTATAAAATTCTATTCAAAATATTTTATGGAAGTTTTGATGGTTGTTTCAATAAACGACTGCCTTATTTTACTAAAAATAATTGATTTAATCAATTGTACAGTCTTCAATGGGTTTCACCTTCTCTCCTTAGAAAACGCGAATTTATCTGATAAATTTTGTACGCGATCTTTGAACTGTTGTTCCACCGTGGTGAAAGTTTGATAAATTTCTCCCGGGTCGTTTAATTGGTAGAAAATCCGCAGCGGCCGAGGTTTGAACGACAGCGGACCGTTTAATTAATTGTTGATGTTTGCCTGGTGTTACAGGATGCTCAGGAAACCCAGACGCCAAGCGACTGTACGACGACCTCCTGTCGAATTACAACAAGCTGGTTCGTCCAGTGGTCAACGTCACAGACGCCCTCACCGTTAAGATCAAGCTCAAACTCTCCCAGTTGATCGATGTAGTGAGTGTCGAAATTAGCCGTGTGTTAACGGCGATCACACACGCATACACGCACACGCGCGTACACCAACGCGCAGATACGATTAAATTCTCTTCGAGAGCGACGACCGTAACCATTGCCTTTCTTTGCAGAACCTGAAGAATCAAATCATGACGACTAACCTGTGGGTCGAGCAGGTGAGCTTGCACATTCTGTACTCTCTAGAATATTTATTTCTTTACTAATAATTTCATTGTTTCCATTCGGGTCAATCGGATTGTTCGGGTATCACCAGGGGTTGAAATAAACAGTTATCTTTTGGGTTTAGAATAATACTATTATTCTTAATTATTCTGAATCATTCTTGTGCTTTTCGATTCAGAAGTTCCTGTAGAACTTCTAGGAAGAGAAACTTTTTTGATAGGTGTTCTCACACGGAACAGATATTAGGTCGTCCCATAAGTTCGTGCCGTTTACACTTGTACCATTTAAATTCTAAAAATAAAATATGTAATCACTCTTTCATTCCACAACCTCTTCTGACCTTTTTGGCAAAGACATCACGAGACGTCACTATAAAATTTCTGCGGTTTTTCATTAAAATACTTTTCAATGGTGAATAATATAAACATATCCTCGGCACGAATTTATGGAACGACCTAATATTTTAGAATCTGTGCAAGTTACGCGGAAACAGGTAATTCTACACCGCCTATAAAAAAGGTTCCCCTAAAAAACGTTCTTTCCAAAAAGATGCCGACCTCGTGCAAATTTATTGTTGTATCGCACTCTATTTTCGAACAGAGAGGTTCGGTTTGGCAGAAAAATAACGGTGAAACGTTTAAGATGGTCGACAGGAGGGTCCGTAAAGCGTCCGTCTATCGCTCACCGTTTCTACTTACGGCCTCGCACGAACGGAAAGAACCTCTCGAAGTCGATTCCTCCCGGAGAAACGCCGACGGACAGAGAAAGGAAGAGAGAGAGAGAGAGAGAGAGAGAGAGAGCGAGAAAAAAAAGAACGTTCGATTCTAGAGTTCTCGGGTTACTTTCGCGCGAGAAATCGGCTCGTTTCCGGTCACGCCACGATCACGGAAACACCCTGTATAAACTCGCAGTCGGCGGAATGAAAATCGGCCAGAAGCTTCCACTCGAGAGTCGCAAAATAAGTCCGGTGAACCGTGCAACCCACTTTCGGCTGCAGGATTACGTAAGATAGATTCGCGACCGTCCCTCCGCGTTCCACCCATTTCCCTCCTTTGCTTCTCCCTCTCCCTCTCTCACACTCACTCTCTCTTCTCTCTCTCTCTCTCTCTCTCTCTCTCTCTCTCTCTCTCTCTTTCTCTCTCTCTCTCTCTCTCTCTCTCTCTCTTTCTATGTTCCGTCTCCACCCGGTGTTTTTTCTGTCGATATTTCACGGAAACCCGTGGAAATCCCCGTGTACCCGAATGAAATTACCGATGCCCGGGCCGTTGAACTCGTTTCGCGCGATGCTAATTCCTCGGGACCCCCCAAGCGATTATTCCGAAACATCCTGTGTAATCGTTTGCCATAATAGCCGCGCCGGATCACGTCTTTGCTTCTTGCAAATGTAATAAATTGACGAATGTTCTTCATTCCCGGAGGCTCGAACTGGAAAGTCTTGCTTCTCGCACCTAAGTTTGATCTTTTGTATTAGGGGGACCCATAAGTAATCAATTATTTTGAAATCTAAAACAAACTTTGTAGTAAATTCAAATTTTCATTTCTTAATTTATTATATAATCTCCATCATTATCAAGGACAGTTTGCCATCTTTCCTGCAAATTTTCAATCCCCCTCTTAGAGAAATCCAGGGTTCGTCAAGCAAAATATGACTCAAGGTGCCACCTTACATCTTCTACACAAGTGAATGTTTTATTTCTTAAATAATGCTCCAGAGATCTGAAAACATGATACTCAGAGGGAGCAGTATGCGGTGAGTACGGGGGGGAGGTGCGGTAAAACTTCCCATTGCAATTCTTTGATTTTTTCCTGAGTGAGTTTTGCTGTATGGGGCCGAGCATTGTCAATTTGTAGTATTACACCTTTTCTCTGGACTAAAGATGCCCCCTTTTTCAATAGTTCTGAATACAGCCGTTGTAATTGCTGACAATACAACTCAGCAGTAACTGTTTCTCCAGGTTTCAACAACTCAAAGTGAATTATGCCACGACAGTCCCACCAAATGCACAGTAACACCTTTCTAAGTGATAAGCTAGGTTTAGGGGTTGATATTGCGATTTGATTTGCAGAAAGCCATTGCTTGGAACGCTTTATGTTATCATAAAGAACCCATTTTTCATCTCCGGTAACGATTCTGCTAAGAAATGGATCTCTACGAAATCTGGATAACAATAAAGTGCAAATTGATCGACAAATATTCTTGTTCGTCTCAGATAATTGATGGGATACACATATTCCTTGCCTATATGCTTTTCCCATTTCGTGTAGGTGCCATTGTATAGTTGACCATGTGGACCCAAGGCTTCTCGATAATTCTTGTATACTTAATTTTGTATCAGCTTCCACTAGAGATTTTAGGGTGTCATCATCAAATTCAACTGGTCGTCCACTTAGAGGCCTGTCAGAAAGATCATAATCACCAGCAGCGAACCTTCTGAACCAACGTTGACACTTATTGACCTTCAATACATGTCCATAAACATCGCAAATTTTCTTTGTTGTTACCGTTGCATTAAATCCCGCAGGAAAATGAAAAAGTATGCAATGACGAATATGATCCTCGGAAGGTACGGACGCGACCATTTTATTACAGGGTTGTAAAAAATAATTATACTTTTTAGAATATTTAGAACATAGGCTGCTTTACCGAAAACTTTAAAAGAATACGTGTTTCCTCTTCAACGATCGGTACAGAACTAAAGGCAAAACAAATTCTTTGCAAATAATTGATTACTTATGGGTACCCTTAATATATTTATTCTATACGTTGGTCCAATTAGATTTAGATATTCGACGAAATATTGCAAAATTTTAACGAATTGTACGCAATTTAAGACCGGCCATTTTATATTTCACATTTTTGGCGTTAAGGAGGATCGTTTTGTACAGTGATCAGATTATTAGAGCCAGTCGCACGAGTTCTTTTTTCATCTCGAGAATTTGATCCGGAGCAGCGGATTTGATCGGTGGACTGATTTCGAGCAGATTTCGGATGTTTAAAAGATGGGTTCGGGCCGAGGCAGGTGGAGAACGGTGAAGCGGATTTCTGTTTGCTCTCTTGTTCGTTGAGAGCGAAGATCCCGGTGTGAATTTGGGTGTTAGGGGTGACGGTTACGATTTCTCGGGGGACTTTCTTTAATATATGCGGGCGCGGCAGACCTCGGCGTTTCGAGGAACAGCGAACGTTTGATATCGGCCGGTCCGGTCGATATGTACTTATGGTTGTTACCCTGTGACGCTACCTGATAGATTAATGGTCGGCAAATACCGTCGCGAATCCCCTCGATTGCGTCTGAGTGCGCTTTATCGAGCCAGGAATAGAATCAATTAAAGGAAATTGACCGGCATGATTGAATTACACACTGTGTTTCTAAACTGATCGACGCCGGGGCGACCCTGTCGTCGGAATTTCTTCCGCTCTGTCCTTTCACAGCATCCTCTTTAATCCTTGTGCACGGTTTTGTCCTAACTCGATCCAAACGTTGCTCTTAATTGTTGACAGAATCGCGCAGCGAATGAACATATTTAATTAAATGCGGTGGACACGCATCGTAAACTAATTAAACGGGATATTAAAGCCTCGCTACACAGAATGCTGCGACAAATGTTCAATAATAACTTGACGGTGAGAAAGACTTGCGCTCGTCAACGAAACCAGCTTTGATATAACTTAAAACTATTCCATTGGTTGCATCGATCATGTTTCAACAATTGTTACTTCTCCTACTGGAATATATAAATTAATTTAATATCAGCAATATTTGTATACATCGTGTACACATAAACAATGTTAATAGCGTCCGAAATTAATTCTGAAAACATAAATGACCCTCGAACAGTGCGCAAGGCTCGTCTGACCAATATCGGCGCGTACTACTCGAAAGCTCGGACTCGGACGATTAACGACGAGCTTGAAAAATTTCCTGGACGATAATCGATTGGAAGCTGCGCTCAGACAGCAATAGTACTAACACTAATACCGTCTTTACGATTCTGAAACAGCGACGGTAATAATCGTACGATCAGGACGGATGAAACGAAACGATCTTTATATCCCCAGGTATACGAGCACAGCTTCCGCAGACAAATACGTGGAACGGTTCCGTTCGACGGGATCCGTCGAGTGCAACATATTTCATAATAAATAATCTCCAGCCGGAGTTGGTAAATAGAAGTTATTGTATCCGCGAAAGAGAGCACCGGTCCTCTGCATTACATTATTGTATTTTGCATCGTATTACCTTCCATTCGATTTTTATCGCGTCTGCCCCTTCGATTACGTAACTCGCAATAAAAGCAATACTATTATTATTATTAGCCGATATATCCACGGTCTGCGCGAAATTGTCCCGCGTTTTCCATTTGCATTTCCGTGAAATATTGAAGAATGCTTTTCACGTTGTCCAATAAAACATGATTTTAAAACCATCGGGCATATTATTAAACATATATTGACCTATCGGAAATGTTCTGCGAACAGTTTTCTATTGTTGTCACAGATTTTCTCCTTTTTTCTCGAGAGTTTCGCGACCATTTCCTTTCCCGTGGTAGATTCGTGATAAGGTAGAGCGACCACATTACCGACAAAAATAGGCGAAAAATGGTTGTACGTGCCGCAACTTTTCGTCCTTATATGAGAATATTTTTCGCTGGAAAAGGGCTCATTCGAAAGAGGTAGGTTCGATCTAGAGTACGCTGGTCACGAGCTGACAAGATTATGCAGATATTTGGTAATCTAAGCGATAGAAGTAGGAGAAAAATTGACGATGCACATGCCGTGGAATGCAAGCATTTTTATGCCATTGGATGAGTTTTCTGGATGAAATCGAGAGCAGCGCGCGCTAGAAAATATCTCCAGCTACAAATTAAGCTATATTTTGTCTAGATTCTCTACGAAATAAAGCCCGAAGCATGTTACACGAAGCATATTTCTGGCGTCAGAGTTCATAATATCGATAATACAAAGCAGAAAATGTGACAAGTGTAGTCACAGACTTAAGACCCGTCGGATCAAGACCAAGACGGATCTTAAGTCTGTGTCTGAAGGCTGTGAACGGAAATTATACAGCTGTTACCGACTTGCTGACACTGAAAAAAGTCACGTGACTATCCCTTAAGAGCTCGTTTTTAGCGAATTCCTGCGGTAATCGGATCCAGCGAGGATCAAAAGCACTGTCAAGACTGTTGAACGAGCCGTGGCAGACACGGAAAAGGCTGCACGAGCGAGTCGCTCGGCGATAATCGGAACACGCGCAGCTGACAGCGCGACAACTCCGCCGAAACACACGTCGCTCCTCTCGTTTCGCTTCCGCGACCGCGAACGGCCGCCATCTTCCTCGTCCCGAACGAATTTCACTGTTATCGTCAGGTTTTGTTTCCAATTATCGCTGCCCCCCTTCCTCGAAACCTACCGTTCTCCGCTAAAGGAACAATTAATACTCGCCGTGATCTTCTCGTTCGTATATTTCCACAGGGAAACGACAAGAGACCGATTAGATATAGTCCTGTAATTGTCATGGGGTCGTTACGTTTCTTTTTTTCTTTTTGGTTCTCCTCTGTTCACAGGTTTCAATTAATTTCTCGCACATGTAAAACGCAGACGATGTTTTCCCTGCGAGCGCAACGAGTTCGAAAAGTTCGAAACAGCGCGGTTTTAATTACGGCGGCGGCGTTCTGTTCCGCGGAAAAAAAAAAGATCCGCGGAGCAGGTAATTAAGGTTTCGACGTTCTGTTCGCAGTCATGGTACGATTACAAGTTAAAATGGGATCCGAAAGAATATGGTGGGGTGGAGATGCTGCACGTGCCATCCGATCATATATGGAGGCCCGATATAGTTTTGTACAACAAGTAAGACATTGCTGTTCTTATGCACTCCGAGCGAGAATGGAGAAAATCGATTGCAATCGAAATACCCTCATTTTGATGATTTCCACGCTAAATCTATGGAGGAACGAAAGCGATCATTTTGTATCACTGTTAAAAAGTAAGTGGCTCTTATTTCTTGTAACAATTTTGCATAAATACCCGCAGTCCAATGAAACCTAGAAATTTAGAATGAATCCTCTGGTAGTTCTAATTTTAATAGAAGCAATTTCGAAAGTTTTCGCGACCGTTCCACGGAAAGACCGCGCCGAGGAAGCATAATTTATGGCTCGGTTTGTCCGGTTTTGCCTTTTTCTTCGAGATCGCGGCATAGCCGTTAAAAACTATTTGGCAGAACGCCATCGATAATCCGCGAATGTTGTTGCCCTCGCCGAGGAAAACCGAAAAACGGCCATAAACGCACTTAATTCGCCGTGAATCCCATAAAATTTCATTGAACGTTAACGCACACCCCGGGAATATTAATACAGTCGCATCCCCGTCGATTAATGAAATATTTAAATGAATAAATTAACACTGAAATTTTCATTTACTCGTTACGTACTATAATAACTGCGGCCGCGCGATACAAATCAGCTCGGCAACTCTTAATTATTCACCGTGAAATACGATTTTCAACCGATACCGAATAATCGCAGGGCTTCGATCGTATTTCCAGCAATTTGCCGGCGAATTTTGAGAAGAGGCGTGCAGGACTCGTTAAAAATTCTATTAGCCCGAGTCGTAAATAATTTCCGAATTTATTTGCGAACTGAATAAACAACAATTCGCTGGTACGCGCCGAGGCTTGTTACCATTTATCAGGTAATCCGGCCGCGACGAATGATTAGTGGACTGCGGATTTTATGCGTTCGTGGCAAAA
Organism: Halictus rubicundus; assembly: GCF_050948215.1. Taxonomy (NCBI): domain Eukaryota; kingdom Metazoa; phylum Arthropoda; class Insecta; order Hymenoptera; family Halictidae; genus Halictus; species Halictus rubicundus. The sequence continues at coordinate 2,456,473 of NC_135152.1, forward strand.
ATGAACGGAAGAAATTCCGAACGAGTTCGATCAAAATTGGTTTTTATTCTTAAAAAATTTTGTAATGTACCAGTGTCCATAAATTCAGCGATTATACCGATTAGAAATTATTTACGATTGGATCCAATGTCTAGTATATTATTCGAGTCTAATTAACACGTTAACTGCCACATATCATTCCCAGAGATTCTTATAAAATCAGAGCAATTTAATTAATCAAAGCGAAACTAGAAATTTTTAATTTATTATAGGGGGATGCTGTTTTAACCCTTTTGAATTCTAAATATCTTAATAAAATTCGGTTTATCCGGATATGTTACAATACAAATAAATGTCTAAACCTAGTCAAAAATCACTGTCAGTCATATGTGATTGATATGGCAGTTAACGTGTTAACCCTTTGCACTCGAAGCTATTTTAACTCCAAAACGAAACATTTCTTCCGACCTACAATACTTCCCTTCTATATATCTTTTTTCATGTTATGCGTACGAAAATGGTGAAATTTACTCGTACAATACTGAAGTGTTTAGTAATTTATTAAATACAAATAAATATAATAATGTAAAAAATATTTTAAATAATGATACAGCAATTTTTAGTGGCGCCTTACAGTCGCCATTCGAGTGCTAAGGGTTAAATTTATTAAAATCGGAACACACAGAATTGTTGGAATCGAGCGGAGAGTTTGTTAGTCGGAGGAAGATCCAGGTATTTTGCAATCGAGTTTCTCCGTTCGAGAGCGCAAATGGAAGGAATCTCAGTGAACCATCTTTGTGTTTTCCCATTGGACAGTGCCGACGGTAATTTCGAGGTGACGCTGGCCACGAAGGCGACGCTGAATTACACAGGTAGGGTCGATTGGAAGCCACCGGCGATATACAAGTCTTCCTGCGAGATCGACGTCGAATATTTTCCGTTCGACGAGCAAACGTGCGTCATGAAGTTCGGCTCGTGGACTTACGATGGCTTCCAGGTAACGTTCACCGTTTTATTTCTCCGAGAACTTTCTCGCCACCGATTCTCCATTCTCGCCACTAAACCGGAGACGTGTGGTTTGTTCTCGGAAACAACGTCACGGAAAAATCAGAAACAGTGAAAAATGGAAAAACGTTCAGTCAGATTCCCGGTCCCGGAATCCTAAATAAATTAAGTCTCTGCAAAAGTTCCTGCCCGATTCTTTGTTGCATTTTAACATATTACCGGATACCGTTTGCAACCTTTGCAAACTATTTTAACTCGAAAACCAAACATTTCTTACGACCTAAAATATTTTCAATTGGCGCTTCGATCCTTCCAAAAGGAAACCTAGAGATTTTCTTTTGCATTATAATCTGAATCGGAATTCCTACAAATTTTTGGTTCACAATTGAAATTGCTATTGAAATATCTGCTAAAAGTTTTCAGCCATGGACCGCGGTCTTTTAAACATTAGGAAATAATCGCTGCTAGGTAAAGCGTTAACACGAAATCGGGCGCAAACTTTTGCATTGACCTAATAGAAATAGTCCTGAACGATAGTTAGAATGAGAAGATAGATCTCCACTGTCCAGTAGAAAGTGAGTGTAATCTACCCGAAAAAAAATAAAAAAATAAAAAAGGCAAGGCCAATCATGGTAGAAGCCTTTGAACCACTCGAGAAGGTCCGTGAGAACGATGGGCAGCCCGCAGTTCCTGATATTTCCATCGATTTCAGCCCATTAAGCCCGAGTTAACGGGATTAGCCTGGTAAACTGCGCCGGAATCCTTGATTACTCCTTCGAGACAACGATCGTAGTCAAGACTGTTCCCTGGACGCACAATAAACCCTCTGTTCTCGGTCGATACACTCAAGTATACTACACAAGATTCTCCTCGGCAACCTCTTTCGCGAAGACCATGCAATTTCCCTAAAGATGAATTCAGAAAACAACGAAACGAACGCGAATCGTTCTGGTTATAGAAAAGTTTCCCGGGCCGGAGTTGGAACATCAACTTCGATCGAAATTAGTTTGGGAAAATTTCAATGTAACCGTTTCTGGAACGGTGCGCCGCCGCGCCGCACCGGGAGTTAATTGCACGTGTCAACTCTGATCGAGTTTCATTCACGAAATTAATTGGACGTCGCGCGCGGAACGGTCGAAGAAGCGCGACGAACTCGCGAGTCACCCCTGGGCCATTTCCATGAAATAGGTGACAAGGAAACAAGTTCGAATTAGGTCTTTTCGGGAGCTTATACTTAATCGAGGTGCGCCGGACAGGGAACAATTCTCGCTGACGTTGTTTCCGTCCGCGATTGTTAAATCAGCGTTACATGGTCGATAGAATGCTAACCAAGCTTCAATTTTGTTCGACAAAAGACGCTCTGCAAGGGTGGTTTCTCATATTGGCAAACAGAATTAACAGTGAGCTGGAATCGTTAGAAATTATCGAGGAAGCGTTTAATAATAACCGACTGTTCGAGCAACAGTACTGCTAAGCTATCCACCACTCTATAAAGTTAAGAAAAATTAAATTTCATTAACAGTGTATAATGAGTAGACTGCGGATTTTATGCATTTACGATAAAAATGGGTAGATCCAATTTAAGACAGTAAAAACATTTGAACTATTTAAATATACGATTATATTATTTTCAACCTATTAAACACATTTAACAAGAAATTAAATATTTATTTCACTCAAGTTTGTTGCAGTTCAGGCAGAAAGTTTTTATTTTGCATAAAGATCCGCAGTCTAATAATGAGGAAAGTTGCGAATTTTGTCCGATATTAACGCCAATTTTACACTATTTCATAAAAAATAGCCAGAATCTGCATATCCAATTTTTTAGCCATTTTTTTACAATTTATCCCCAAGGAAATAAATTATTTTTTGTAATTCCTCATGGATGAATTTTTAGAATTTCAATAGTTGTAAATTAAAAATATCAGAACGCGACATTCTGACCCGTAAACCTAATGTTAACTGTTAACCCTTTGCACTCGAAGCTATTTTAACTCCAAAACGAAACATTTCTTCCGACCTAGAATATTTCCCTCGTATATATTTTTTTTTTCATGTTGTACATACGAAAATGGTG